>NW_007729454.1:14062-44067 GCF_000696425.1 Galeopterus variegatus | reverse complement strand
AAATTTTTTTTTTTTTTTTTTTTTAGTTTATTTATTTATTAATATTATTCTTTTACATTCTATGATATTGTCGTGGAGCAGTTGGTGGGGAGGGAGAGAGGGGAGGGAAAAGGAAATAAGGTGGGAGGAGGAGGAAGGTGGAAGGTTGAGGCCTGTGGCACCCCCCTCGTTCCTGCATGGGAGACCAGGGGGCTTCCAGCGGTGTCTTGGTCCCTGCTGGGATGGGTGCAGATGTCAGGGGGTGTGGCTGAAGCCCTTGCCCTGGCTACCGGCCCAGCTCAGGAGCCCGGGGCACTTCCTGCGGCTGCTCAGTGGTCCTCACTGCGTTGGTTGCTGGTGATGCTTTGGATGGCTAATTTTGGATACTAGTGTTCTGAGGGGGGAGCAGCAAGAGCCACACCCCTGATCTGAAATCACGCTGGAGAGATCTCAGGGGTAACCCCATCTCTTCTTCAAGGTCAGAAACGGAGGGCAGTGAGAGCCAAGTAGCTCGTGGACAGCACATCTTCTACACCTTTCATCCCTACCATCTTTTCTCCTCCCCCTGCTCAGAACACAACCTCTTACTGCACGCAGACTCAGAACAGCCTCAGACTTGGTGAGTTTTCTCAAACCCATTGCCTGGCTTTTGTTACATTCTGAATGTATGGTCTGCAATGCTATCAATGCTCCCTATCCTTGACAAATGCCCAAATGCCCCTAGAATGCTTTTCGTTTTATTCTTTCCACACAGCAGTTACTCAATAAGTCACTGTTGACAGAATGACCAACAAAGGCCTGTATGGACAGGTTTCAGAAGAGCACAAGTGAGTTTAGTTTGGGCCAGGGCTCCACCCTGGGAATGATTAAGAATTCTCCACAGTAGTTCAGATTGGGTGGCCTGGGTCTGCTCCTCAACAGCCAGAGGCAAAGGCAGGGCTGGGCAGCCTCTGAAAATGCTTGTGCTACGGAGAGGACAAGATCAGTCCTTAGCATCATCAGCACAGTCTAGCTGCAGTCACGTCTGGTTTTCGCCTCTCAACTGATGAATTCCTTCCTAGACAGTGAAAAGCCATGGACAACACACCTATGACCTTCACTGCCATTTCCACTGCTTTTTCTAACCTCTTATCAGTTTTTGTCTTATATGACATAAAAAACCATGGGAGTGTCCTTGCTTGAGGTGTACTTCATCGTGGGCAAATTTTAATTGCTATATTGCAGGCTGAATATTCTAAAATCTGCCTGGCCTATAGAGTTCCTCTAGCAGCAGTTAATTTCTCTAAAGTGCAGTTGCTTCGTGTGAATATGGGAAGGTCCATTTCTACCTTGAGGCCATTCTCCCATCAGGCAGAAAGCCTGTTCAAGAATCCAAGGGACAATTGAAGAGTGACAGAAGACAGTCCTCAGTTCAGCGTCAATCAGCTCCTGTTGCCTGGGCAACAGTGGCTCAGGGCCTGGTCAGAGCAGGCTGGAGCAGAGCTGCCCAGGGCCCCTGAGAACACTGCTTCCCCTTCCTCCCAAGTGCTCAGCTCCCTCAGGCTTTAAAAGTTATCCTACAGACCAGGGCCTCCCAAACTTCCCAAATAAACTGCATTCCTTGAAGCTGTTTGTCAGGCCTCATTTGTAAACGAAGCTTGGGCCCCAGGAGGGTAAATGTGCTGATTCCTGATGGGAGAGCTGATAGGGTGCCCAGGGAGATGCTCCTCCCGGAATACTTTTCCCATTTTCCTTCTTCCACAACAGTGCTAGGGCTTACAAACCAGGCTATGGACAGGAAAGCTCTGGGCACTAAACAGAAGTATAGGCTGAATCTATGTCAGGCTATTTGTCTTCTCACTCCTCTTCCCTTCCCAATATTTCATTTATTGAGCATTTTATTTATCTTTGCCATCTTTACATCAAGAGGCTGCACCTGCAGCACAGTCTTAATTATCAGTGACTGGTACTCACCCACCATACAGGGAACACTTCAGAGATGGCACTCGGGTCCTGCTGGGCCAGTTCTCAGCCTTGGTTTTGAAACAATCACAAAATGCTAAAAAATTCTCAAAGCAATTCATCTTTATTTTTTAAAAAGCAAACACCCCAAAATAAAAAAAACACTGACTCATCCATGCCAAACTGCACTTTCCAGAGGAAGCGTGTCAGCAGACTCAAATGAACAATGAAAGAATCCCATGACATTGAAGTGATTCAAACCTGATGCTTTAGAGGCTGACATTCTAAGCGGAAATAGCCACAGGTCAACATTTGGCCTGATTTGAGGCTCTCCTTTCTTTTTAGTCTATCAGTGTGGGGGCAGAAGAGGTGAGAATCTTTCTAGTCTCCAGTCAGGTAGGTTTCTCCTGTTATAGAAACATATTAGCATCTGGGCTTGACTTAGCAGGGTGAGCTATATTAAGAATCACATCCTGCTCCTTCTAAGTCTAGACCATGTATTTGTAGCTCTGGCTTATCTCAGGGGTTATGGATTTCAGGGACAGGGACATTTTTAGTCCTTACATGGATAGGTTGGCTGTGACTCTTAGCTTTTCTCATTGTAGTTAACAGGAATAATTTGACAGTCACTTGAAAAGGATTGCCTCTAAACACGTTATGGCTGAAGGCCAGATCTAGGAGTAAATTCTTTTAATTCTTGGGCTTTGGGAAGTATAGGTTGAAGCTGAAAGTGGGACATGTTGAAATGAGGATATTAAACATATTATTTAAAACTGGGAGGCTGACAGATTGATTTGGTGGTGAGACTGAAGAGATGAAGGAAAATATGTTTTCACGGGTCCTCCTGGTTCAAAGGATAAGTACCTACCTTTAATTCTCAGAGACAAAGCATACAGAGGCAGTATAAAACAATCAGTCACTTTTCCAACTTCTGTGTTAATGACACCAAATAACAGAGATGCAAAAGAAATAGTTAAACAAGAAAGAGTTTTCCATGACTCACTGAAATAGTATTCTGTCAGGAAAGCTTAGAACAATTTATCAGCTGCTATCTAAAATTTAGCATTTAACTTTAATTATGCCTAGTTGAAAATTAAGCAAAACAGAAAATGTTTTAACACGATCAGCTGCTACAGATTGGAACTATTTCAGTTGAAATTTTTATTTAATCTTTTGTTCTGTTTTTGATCATGCAACAAATGCTATTCTTAACAGATTAAATGTCATGAAAACTAAAATGTAATGACATTAGCCAGCTAAACCATCTGTCCCAAACCCCCTTAAACACCTAGGAATGAAACACATTAATACAGTCTTCCTCGTCCTTCACAGAGCCCCTGTGGGACAGAAGCAGAATCCTAACATCAGAGTTAGGGGATGGTTACATTTTTCTTTTCGTTATTCTCAAGGTAACTGTGTCTAACACTGAGCCAGAAGAAAGTGGCCTCACATAACCCTAATCTGATAAACCTTTCCCCAAAAGAAGGGATCAGAGATTGATCAAGCCCACTCCTGGCACTTGGAAGGAAATGAACTTCCATCATCTGCACAGGATCGATGAAGATCAAAATGTGTTAATTCAGAGCATCATAAAGACACGGGCCTGCCCTTTGAAGCTTACATTCTAATATAAGGAAAAATCATGGTAGCACATGATGAATAAACAGATCAATCACTAGGAGGGTAGAAGGTATGAGGGAGTCTAATGAGATGAGCAGGTATTAGCTGGGTTAGCCAATTTCCCGAATTGAAGGACATGACTTTAGAAATGAAATAAAAATTCCAACCCAACTCTTTCACTGTGTCAATAACAATGTAGAAATTCAGTTGATTTTGTCAATTTAGAAATCAGTAAGTCAACCAACTTGACCTATTTAACTGAAATGACTAGAAGAACAAAAATGGCTAAAGAACAATCCAGTAATTGTGACTAAGACACAGTTTGAATCTCTACACTAACTGATCCAATTCAGTCAGTCACTGATGACTGGGCACAAATCCAAGGGAAAATTTAACAGTGGTTAAATAAAGGGGGCACAGGGTGAGACTCTCAAAACCACAACTTGTCCCGGTACCTGAAACTCACCCGTAAACTTCCTGAAGACCATCTGCACAACCAACACCACATTTTAAAGCAGCCCACTCTCCCGAACTTGAATCAACCCGCAGAAGACAGGGATGCCAACTTGAATGAGTGTGCTCTGCGTCACTCTTCAGGTTGCCAAATTTAGGCAGAAACACATCCATACCCCTTCCAGAGCTTTCTAGAATCTGTCTACAGGGTCCTGGCTTGTCTATATCTTTTCACTCGGCCCAGTTTCAGTAACCTCATAGTCCACTTGATACACAGAAACAGAGCACATGCCAACCTCAACCACAGGCTCCTTTCTCTCCTGAGTCCAGACACAGTGCCAGCTGACCAAGGAGGTGTCTCAGAAAAACACAAACATCGAAATCCAGTGTACGTTATGTGTTTGGGGTAGCAATCCTTTTAACACAGTTGGCTTAAGAGCAGGTCTTCCACACTGATAGCAACATGCAAAACAAGCTCAACATATGTTCTGTCTAGATAACGCAGGTGATTCTTAAACTCCTCCAGAAAGTTAGAGAATTCAGCAGAAGTTAGAGGGATCTAAAGGAGTTGTATATTCCACAGCTTTCTGTAAACCAGGAGTAAAGGAGATAATTAAGATTTTAAATGATCCAGTTTCTCAATCACCAAAAGTACCAAGACTTCCTCCTCTTATAGAGGCTGAGGCCTGTTTGAGCTGTTCCCTGCTATCTGGCCCTTGTGCTTGGGAGGCTGAGGCCACACTCTGAACATTTATGCTACTATCAGTGTGGCTTGTTCATTCTCCTCACAGCCTGTACTGTGGCAATCGGGAATACTTTTGGATAAGGCAAAAGTTAAATAATAAGCCCATGGCATTTTTCTTCTCTCTTCTTGTTACTATGTTGTCCAACAGAAGGAATCTCCTTCCAGTCTTATGGAGTTTACCGAGACTAAATTCTAGAACAAAAATGGAACTGGATCATTCTGAGAACTATGTTGTAGAAAGCAAATGCTCTCCTCTAAGGAGCACACGTTTAGGACAGAATCTGGGCAGACTTTTGTTTTGGAGGAGCATGGAAGTAGAGGAAGGGACAGGAAAAAACTAGAAAAATAGCAGCAGTGAGTTACTTACTTACTGTCCCTTCTCCACCTATCCAAGTAAGACATTTGGCTAGCAACTAGTTTTATCAGCTCTCACTGATTTAAATCTTAGCAGAGAAAAAGAAAGGCAGTTGAACTGAAGAAAATTAGGGAGAAAAAAAGGGGGAAAATGGATTATCATCAGTTTCTGGATTTTCAAATAAAGTAGTTTACTTCCTATAACTGAGGTTCACTCAGAATCTAGGGAATGGCCTTAAGTTTAAGTGAAAGTGGGAAAAATGTGGCACATTAAGGTAGCAGGCTGCTGGAAAGAGAGAAGGAAAGGCGTTTAAATTCTAGTGAGGTTTACCTGATAGTGATCACTTCTACATGGAAGAAACTGCATGAAAATGCAGCAAGTGGGCTGGTCCATGGAGGACCAAGAAGTTGGGGAACCACAGTTTTCATGCCAATCCTACCTTTATCACTCTGGGTCATTTGGGGCGAAGAGGCTGATTTATCTTCCTTGGAGATGGGGGAGGAGGGTTGCGATCCGTTGCCGGACACGGAAAAAGACAAAAAAAATAAAAATAAAAAAAAAAATAAAAAAAATAAAATAAAATAAAATCCATATCTTGTAAGGTTATTTGATAAAGATAGAAGGGATGGGAGAGGAAAGAGGGAGGGATGCACATGACTCAGTTTTAAAATCCATATCTTGTAAGGTTATTTGATAAAGATGTCTGTAAATGCTTTGAATGCCCAGGAAGCAAATCAGTGGCAAAATAATAATGATAACAACATACAATAAAAATACCATGCATTAGAGAATTGGAGGGAAGAGGAGAGAGTCATTGAAAGGAGTGACACCAAAGGTCCAGGTGACCACCCACTTGCTGGAGCTCCTCCACCCCATATTCTGCTAGCCTTCTCACCTAAAATGAGCACATGGAACGGCTGCTGGGGCAAGAGATCTAGCTTTGGCTCTCGTCCACAACTACCACCACATCCTACATCCCCCTCCAGAACAGATGCTGAGGGAGACTAGACGTGAGGAGGAGTCAGGATATATTGAGAGAAAATATATCTTGAGAGAAAAGAGTTTAAAACCAACAAAATAATACACAGGTTGAAGTACATCTGACAATAATAACAAAGATGCACCGACCTATAAAAAGTCATTTAATGTACATTCCAGATGGCCAATACAAGCTGGTTAGATAATTAGCCCTTGAAGAGTGCTTTTACAGTCATATAAAAATGTTTTGTCCTGTTAAAAAAGAAGTCTAGTCTAACACAAACATAGCCACCAATAGGCTTGCATTTCTTTTCCATTTGCAGGTTTGCAAGATAATTAAAAATGCATACATATACATCTCTGAGCATACTGTTATCTGTTAGCTAATCAGTTTTGGCAACACACTGCACAGAGGTATACCACCACTGTTTTCTGACATTAAATTAGCTTTAAGCTTATTGGCTATTCCAACAACTGGAGGCAGCTTGGAACCCAGTCCCTGGAAAGCATTGGTAGGATTTACTACCCGTTTCCCTGACACCTTGTCTATGGTCAGAGGTCTGGGCACAGACTTGCTAATCCAAGGGTGTCTTAATGCTTGAGCTGGGGTCAGGCGGGCAGAGGGGTCCCAGTGAAGACATCTTTTCAAAAACTCTATAAACAAGTAGTCATCACACCCTTTCAGTGCTGTCCCCCAGTCTTTGCTGCCTGGCGGGCCTCGCTTTTTACCCCTATGTGAGCGACCCCCCGCAAGCACAACCCTCCCATCTGCCTGAGTAGTCACAGAACAGTAGCGAGGTAGGCCCTTGGAGTTAATAAAGTACTTGGCACGTTTGGATTGCTCCAGAAGTTTTGGTGGTGGCATCCCTAAAAGCTCCATCATGCAGGCCAACTGGTCTCCTTCATCCTCTCCAGGGAAGAGAGGCTGTCCTGTTAAAAGTTCTGCAAGGATGCAGCCAAAACTCCATATGTCGATAGGCGTGCTGTACCGGCTTCCTAAGATGATCTCTGGAGCTCTGTAGAACCGAGACTGGATATACGTATAAAGCTTCTGGTACTCGAAACAGCTGGATCCAAAGTCAATGACCTTGGTCGCACTGCGCCCATGGTGTTTCAGGAGAATGTTTTCTGGCTTCAGATCGCAGTGAATGATCTTATTTTTGTGAAGAGCATCCAAGGACTGCAAGATGGACTGAGCAAACTTGCGGACTAACTGGATGCTAAAACCCTGAAACTTGTTTTTTTTAATTAGCTCATAAAGGTCTATGCTCAGCAATTCAAAAGCCATGCACACGTGGTTCCGGAATGTGAAACTTTCCAGCATATGGATAACATTCATGCTACCAGTTTTATCCTGTTTTTTAAGATGCTCCAAGATCCGGATCTCCTCGGCTGCCTGGCGATGGAAGCGCTTTTCATTGCGCACCATTTTCAGTGCCACGTACTGTCGCAGTTTGTGATCATAGACCCGGGCTACCTGCCCAAAACTCCCCTTGCCAATAATTTTCAGCACCTCATATCGATAAGCTAGATGGTCTCGAGGCACATGTATATAGGCCCCATCTGCATCATCGTACCCCCCATTATTGGGACCATCAATGACTCCATGTCTTTTTTTGGCATTGGGACCCACAAAGTAAATTTCTGGGTAATTGATGATTTCCAGCTTCTCATAAGCAGTGAGGTGGTGTTTATATTGCTTCAGTGCTTGTTCTGGAGTCAGAGGCATCACTTTGGGTGCTTTGGATGAACTGCTGGATTTTACTGCATTTGAGCTATCTGAACTTTTATCCTGAGGAACAGCAGGAGAGCACTTTTCAGAGTCGCTGATGCCATCTGACTGAAGCGTATCAGGTCTTCGGTTACCAAATTCTTGAAATAGCTGTTCCACCTTCATCTCACTTCCATTCAGAAAGTGCTGAGTATGATCTCTTGTTAACTGCTCAGTGGTGATCTACGAAAGAGAAAAAAATGAATATAATGTTAAAGTCACCAAAAACACAGGAAGGATGATAACAGACCCTGCCTCTGACTGAACAAGAAAACAATGTCCAGTCATGTTTATTTTAAGTTTAAAATGACCGAAAAGGAAGAAAAGATAAAAGCAGGAATCTAGATTTGTGTTATATTGATCCTCAGACTCCCTGAGTATTATGGCCACCCTGATCTCCTATAAGCACATATGCCTTGCTCTGTTCAAGACAAGACGGTCTTCTTACCGTCCCCTACACATGGTAGGTTCCTTCTTTCAGGCATGTCTCTGTACTGAGAATCCTTTCATCCCCCATCCACTCAAATCCTACACCACTTCGAGGCCCGATTCAAGTCCTTTCTCTTCCAATTAGCACTACTCCAAACCCATATTAATTAACCTCACACCCTAACTGCAGCTTTTCAAGTCTGTATCATATAATTTGGCGTCTGGTTATATACACACTGTCTTACAATGTTTACTAATTTTTTCAAGTATCTTCTCAAATCTAGAAGGCATATAGCAGGATCGAAATAATGAATTTTAAACTATTCTGTAAACAATAAAGTACTATTAAGTGACAGAGGTAGGATTTGAACCTAGGACCCTTACCATTAATAGAACTCAGCACTAGGTTCTCCTGGAACCTGTACAGATCTCTACTAGAGAGAGTCAGCTAAATGCTGACTATGGCCTGGAATCAACCAAGGTCTTGTCATCTACTCCCAGGTCCCCATATAAATTATTACAGCCTTCTCACCCAGTTCATCGAATCACAAAAGTTCTAAGCCCGAGAGAACTCTTGAGATCACCTGGGCCAATTCTTCGTGTATCTTCTGATAAATAACACTGAGAATGCAGGGCCCCTGGGGTGCTTCCTGTAAAACTCTTCAGCAGCAAGAGCCCATAGGGTAAAGGAGTTTAACCTTTACTCAGATTCTTTTTCTTTTCACTCGATTTTGCTTAACCTTTTCCTTGAAGGAACAGTAACTCACAAAAAGTTCTAGTTACTCCTCTGAATTGCAACAAAATTCTTTGAATGAAGATGGAGGAAAAGTAAATAAAACGTCTAAAAAAATATTAAGAAGAAAAGAGTAACTATGTGAATGATGGATACGTTACTTGGCTTGACTATAGTAAACACTGCACTACGTATATCAAAACATCATGTTGTATACCTTAAATATACTCAATTTTTAAGAAAAGAAACAAAAGAAAAATATTAAGAAGTGGCTAGAAAGAAAAAATGTTAAATCTGTTGTTTTAAAAAAAGTCTGGTGTACTTAAAACAATATCTGTTGTTCTCAATGGACCCTGAAGAATTGTACCCCTGATCTGTTTAATAATATCTGAAAGCCTCTAGGATCAGGGGCAGATAATTCCAGATGTACTCTAAGCTACAGTTATAATCTCTAAATATATAAGTTAAAAAGTAGTCAAACCTTTACAAAAATTTTAATAGAATCTAAGCAAACCAAAAATTATATGTATATGTTAGCAAAAATAGATGAGTAATAAAAAGCAGTAAAATAAAAATATAAACAAAAAAAGGATGAAAAAAATGTAAGTGTTGGCATACCTCAGACCACCCCTAATCTAGTTAGTTATAAAAGTAGTACATTAGCTCCTGCCTTCTCCTGTATGTCATTTAATCAATTTAAATATGTATAGAGCACTTACAGCTTCCTGAGGAATTACGTAATCCTAAACAGAAGTGAAGCAGCTAGTTCAACCGTAGCCATCTCCTGTATGTCATTTAATCAATTTAAATATGTATAGAGCACTTACAGCTTCCTGAGGAATTATGTAATCCTAAACAGAAGTGAAGCAGCTAGTTCAACCGTAGCCATAGCTTAGCATTTCGTTTTAAAATAAAGAAGTGTTTTATGTGGGTTTTATGGGGGGGAGAAAACCCCCTTTCAATCAACTTGCTATCCAATTTAACGTGTTACCCCTCCAGGTTAGCTCAGGTGGTTAGAGCACAGCCTTGTAATACCAAAGACAAGGGTTCAGACCCCTGTGTTTTATGTGGGTTTTATGGGGGGGAGAAAACCCCCTTTCAATCAACTTGCTATCCAATTTACGTGTTACCCCTCCAGGTTAGCTCAGGTGGTTAGAGCACAGCCTTGTAATACCAAAGACAAGGGTTCAGACCCCTGTAACAGCCAGCCGCCAAAATAAATAAATAATAAAGAGACAAGATATGGAATGGGTATAGTCTCTTTGATACCAAAATAGAGAACTGTCACCAGTCAACAAAATAAATAGGCCAGCCTAAGTACCTTGTTAAAATGAAAATATACAGCTATTTTTCTTATAAGTAATTAAGTCAAATAACTAGTCCCGTTTTTAGGGATGAGAAAACAGAAGCAGGTCAGATCCACCCATCCATCCAATATTCACCTGGACATTTAGTGTTCACTATTTAGCACCTGTGCTAAAAACACAGGTGTTCTCAAGGAACGACAGTCTATTAGGGAATAAATTTCCCTGACTGAACTGAGAGAAGAATTACAATTGTTTGGTTTTGGTTAGAGTTACATAACAAAAACAAATATCCATCCATCCAATATTCACCTGGACATTTAGTGTTCACTATTTAGCACCTGTGCTAAAAACATAGGTGTTCTCAAGGAACGACAGTCTATTAGGGAATAAATTTCCCTGACTGAACTGAGAGAAGAATTATAATTGTTTGGTTTTGGTTAGAGTTACATAACAAAAACAAATATCTGCATGCATCTTAGCCAGGATTCCTTAAACTGTTTACTACCTTAAACTTTATTTTTATTTATTTATTTGTTTTTTTAAAAGATGACTGGGAAGGGGATCTTAACCCTTGACTTGGTGGTGTCAGCATCACGCTCTCCCAAGTGAGCCACGGGCTGGCACTACTACCTTAAACTTTTTTTTTTTTTTTTAATTTACAAAGAAAAAAGGTTTATTTGCCTCACAATCCTGGGACAGCTGCATCTGGTGCAGGCCTCAGGCCTACCTTAAACTTTAATGCATCTAAATATGTACTGCTAAAGTCTTTGGGACACATCCTGAAAACACAGGAAGTCAGCAGGCCTGGGTTGGGGTCCTGGCTATACTAATTAAAAGCTTATATCCCTGAATGGGTTACTCTATCCTTTCATAGTCCCAGTTTCTTTATCTGTAAAATATGGATAATAACTCCTACTTGCAGGATGCTGTGTGAATCAAATTATAATTAATAATATATGTGAAAGACCCTCACAAACTATAATACATACTTAAACTATTGGTTACAATTAGACAAAATTTTCAATATATTAAGGTTTAAACTCCTATACACCCCCCACCTTCTCCCTTTGATTTTCTCTTCTGTCTGTGGTGGCGTCCTCCCATCTCCAGCTGGTCTCCCTCCACCACGCATCTAACACTAAATATACCTTCCACTTATGGAGGGCCCCCACAACAGGCCTCCTCTTAGGATGCACAAGAACACCTCACCCACTTTCTCCCCCACATAAAACCCACTTTCAACTTGCTATACAATTTAATGTGTTACCTCTCCAGGGATATTTGAACTTTAACAGAAGATCAATGCCTTAACCCAAAAGAATGCCTCTCTAGGAACTGCAGTCATCAGTGACGAGCTGGTGGGAAAGGTCTTTGTGGTCCAGGGTCCGACCCTGGGAATTTCACCTACTCTGCCTACATGTAAGGCTGTGCTGGCTCTGGAGGTCTTCATTTCTGTTTGCGATAAAGAGAGGGTCTCAGGTACAGAACATCAATAAGAACAGATATATAACAGAAATTTAAGTTCCATAGAACTATTACCACAAGATTAAGGATGCCATTTAGATTTCCTGACTCATGGTTTTTCCTTAAAGTAAACCTAAATCTCTCTCCCTGCAAATTAAGTCTGACTTTGCCCTCAGGAACTACACAGAAGTGTCCAAATTTCATGAAATTTGCTCTTCAGATACCTAAAGGGGGCTGTCCTGCTCTGCCCAGGCCATTCTCCTGCACGTTTGCCTTTCTCATCACATCCTCTCACCTCTTCCAACATGTGTCAGGTTCCCTAACTATCCTGTTCACATCCTCAACATTGTATGCCTTTATCTCTCTCTTAAACTGTAGCTTCCAGAACAGAATACACTCCTTCGGGTATCGTCCACTATGGATTAACAAGGTCCAAATCTCCAGTGAATTTGGAAAATTCCAGGAAGGAATTTTTCTAAACAGGAGGGGTTCTCACTTTCACTTTTTCTTTCCTTTTCTGTAAATAACTCAAATGCTGTCCTGAATCAATTATATATCAATTCTGCTGTGCTATAAATAACACCTTCCTTCCATTGTTCTAGGAGAATCTACAATGTTCACGCATGTTAAAAGTATGATAGTTATAAAACACTGTATATGAGGATACTGCAGAAAGTTCCTGGAAAAATAGAATTAATGGCATTAAAAAAAACTACAAATCTTTCCATGAGCTTTTTGAAGACCCTTTGTATTTCTAATCTAGGGTTATAATCAAAATAGCCAAGCAATGTCTACGATCAATTCTATCAAATATTTTGCTAACCATGTAATTATATCCAGAGAAACAGATAATGCCAGACTTATGTTTTATTTCTTAAAAATACTTCACATACAGTGTCAATTTGGAAGGCTCATGGTGTTTCAAACAGAATCTTCTACTGTATTAATCAAGTCTTAAAGATTATATTGAGAAATTTAGAAAGAATATCCTTCTCATCCAGATATAAAACACTACCCTTTCCCCAGCCCCCAACCCTAAATCCCTGCAGCACAAAATTTAACCCAATAAAAGCCTATGGGCAGATGATTTATAGTTTACAATGAGAACGTAAGAGCATCTCAAATAAACAATGAAACTAAAAGAGCAGCCTAGAAATCTGATGGTCAAGACAGGAGTTCTTAGAGGTTTTTACATACTAAAGAAATAAACTTGCAAAGAATGAAAAGAAATCCTACTGCACTGCAGAAAGAAGATTCAAAATAGGATGGCCAGCCATCCAAATAATTTTAGCCCATGCTTTGTGATATTACTAACCTTGAAAAAGTGGTGAAAAGGTTGATTTAATAATAAACGACTGGTAAAAATTTGGGACTATGAAAAAATACAAATAGTTTTTCCCATATAGAAACAATTTCAAGTCTTAAACATAGGATTACTACAAATCAATCAATTCAATTATTCAATTTGTTCATTAATTACATAAAAATTTTAAGGCAAAGGATAGCGTCTCCTTGTCATGGAACTTGTCCAAACTCTGTTCTGTCTACTACTCTCTATATGCTGAGGAAATATGAATTAATTTTATTATTATCTTAAGTAAAACAGTGTCAAAAGCTGTGTCTCAGTTCCCAAAATGATTAAATGCATCAAAAACCAAACTGTACTGTTCGAGTTTTATTTATAACCTATAAAATGGTTCTCTTTAGCACACTAATAAGCTAGGACTGCATTTCTAACTTGCAGGGAAAAAATCTGCAGACCCATAAATTCTGGGATATTTTCTGTTCCTTGTTTTTGTTAAAAGGAGCTTTTCTAATACCATGTGTATATCATCCTCTATAAAAATAAGCATTACCTACATATTATTTTATTACATTATTATACAAAAGTAGCATATTATTTTTTTCCTAGTGCCATATATTTATCCCAGTGGAAACTGAAAGGAAAAGGTAGGTTCCAAATCAAAATCATTCTGAAAAGCTAAACTTAGACAACAAAAACTTATTTCAAAGTCAGGAGAAATCAAAAGGATACAAAAAAGAGTCTGGGTGACCAGTGATATATGTAACTGCACCTTGAGCATTAAGTAGCATTTCCTTCTTTCCCAGACAATTAGAGAGCAAAGAATGACTTCCTTTACTTACATTTAGTCTTCTGGGTAGAGCTGGTTCAGAAGGATTGCAAAGTACATTTGAACAGGGTGGGCATTTGGTTTCATCTATCATCATGAAGGTATCATAGACACCATCCCCCAATCTAGTAAATAGGATCACAGATAAAATCTGTCAGTAACTGAAGAATACAAATTTGTATTTCCAAAGTATCCTGTGTCTTAACTGCTTCATATCTGCTACAAAGAATACTTAATAGAAATAAACGTCTACACTGCATTTGGCATAAACTGGGCTATTTGGCAGAGGAATAGAGGAAACCCAAATATTTTTTACCTTTTTTTTTTTTGTAAATAAAGGAGAGCATTTCTAGGTTTGTAGTTAAAACATTCTTACTTTCTGAATGTTGTTTAAAAAAATAGGGACTATCAAAGGAATCTCATTTAACTTATTATTTGAAATTGAAGGCTAGTTTGAATCTGCAGTGCAAAAACCAGAACAGGAAAAAGTGACAGATGATTAGTTTTTCAAAGTCAGAGACTTAGATTCTAATCTCACTCTCCCACTGGCTGTACCACCTCGCCCGCTGAACCTGTTTTCCACGTGTTAATGGGAAGAATAGTTGCAGTCTACACACTTGTGGGTCTTACAGGCAAGAAATGAAAGACTTTTTTAGGGCTGTCTTTACTTATTTACTTACATCTATCTACCTATCCTGTAGAAAAACACAGCGAATAATACAGCAAACACTAAAGGAATTCTCTAGATTACAAAATGTACTGAATTTCACTTTTGTTCCCAATTCAGTTCCTGGTGGGTGGTGGAGGCAAAATGCTGAATGATTAAGGATCTTATCTCTGTTCTTTAACACTGTGTCTCCACCACTTTAAGGAAACACAAAAGATGGAGAGGATTTATTTAATCCACAAGATGGCTCTGAACAATGTATTTCACCGGCTACCAAGAACATGGACTTCCCAGTTAGACTCAGCATTTCACTGTATCATTTTATATGAAATACTATGAATACAGCAGACCCATGTTGCACGGGAAGAATTTTTTTAAAACGTCTTTTAAAATATTCTGGAATATTTTAGTCGCCTTTAAAAACTGTTTTGTAAAACTATTGCTAGTTTTCTTGATTGGTGTGTAATAGGGATGAATAGGGTAAAAACTAAAATAAAATAAATTTTAAAAACTACAAATGTTCTTTTTTTAAAAACATGCTCACATTCTGATAGAATTAACAATTTATCTTTAACAGAAAATTGCTGTTTTCTGTTAAAACAAAAACCAAATGTTCGACAAAAACCAAATGTGACCGACCCTTTGTCGTCAGCCTGATAAAACAACCCAACCGGGTCAGGCGATCACATTTACAGACCGAAGACCTGCCAAGATTTCCTCACTAACAACCAGAGATCAACCACCGGAAGTCTCCATGCAAATGAAGCGGGGGAGGGGCTCCCTCCTGTCCATTTAGGCGTAAAATACAAGGCAAAGTAGAGAATCTCTCAAAATAGGATCCGGAGAAAGCGCTACTCAGCACCGCCCCTTACCGCCGACACCTCCGAAGCTAGACCGCACCCCTCACTGCAAAGCCCCAAGAGTTCAGCCCTTGGTCATCTGCTCTGAGCAACAGGGCTTCTTGCAAAGGCATTGCTCCCTGGCTCCCCCAGTCTGCTAAAAAGCCCCACGTTTTCAGAGTTCCTTACCATATACCCCAGATCAAGGGCTTCAGAGAGAATCCAGGGGTGCAAATTCTTCTTCCTCTAACACCGCGCTAGCCCTCTCCCCTCTCACGAAGGGCTGGGGGTGGGGAGAGCTGATCGAGGGGAAGACGGGGCCGGTCCCAGGGAGGGGACCCCGCGTCCCTCGTCCCGGGGGCTCGCTCACCCTCCAGCCCAGGCCTTCCCCGCCCCCGACCTCGCCTGCCAGTGCCAGCCGCTCACCCGAGCGCCCCCAGCCCGCTTCCCCGCGACGCCGTTACCTCCGCTGCTGGGGCGGGAGCCCGGCTCCGGGCGGCCCCGCATCCTTCCGTCCCGGCCCGCGAGCGGTGCCTCCCATCCGCGTGCTCGGGACCGCCCACGCGGAGAGGGGCGGCGGTTGCGGTGCCTCCCATCCGCGTGCTCGGGACCGCCCACGCGGAGAGGGGCGGCGGTTGCGGTGCCTCCCATCCGCGTGCTCGGGACCGCCCACGCGGAGAGGGGCGGCGGTTGCGGTGCCTCCCATCCGCGTGCTCGGGACCGCCCACGCGGAGAGGGGCGGCGGTTGGAGGGTCCGGCGGGCCGCGTCCACCCGCGCCGAGACGGCTGCCTCCGGGACGCGACACTTCCCCAGGGACTGCAGGCTAGACACCGCAGCCCCGCGCGCCCTCGCTCGCACTGGTCCGGGGTGGGAGGGACAAGACAGGGCTGCAGGGGCGGGAGGGGGAGCGGTCTGGTCGCCTAGCAACCGCGGCACGCCCCGGGAAACGCCTCTGCGCTGCTACGCGCTGACGCACGGGGGCGGGGCCGGGGGCCAGCCCTCGGAACGCGACGCGCCCCGAGTTCTCTCCCTCTGGCGTCGGGGGTTCTAGGTGAGGGTCTCGCGACCTGAGCGGCCGGGGTCGCCGGCAGCGAGCTGGAGGCGGGGGCGTGGGGCTGGGGGAGCCGAGAAAGGCCCCGGGGAGGATTCGCGGAAGTAACAATTAGCGTCCGGTTTCTGTCTCAGAAGTCCAGCCCCCACTCCCGGTCTACTGTCTCTTAAGTAGCACATTGCAGTCTGGAGTTCTAAAACCTTCTGTTGTGTGTGAATTTAAAATGAATGAAAAAATATGGGTATTGTTTTAGACTTTCCCACTGCGGGGGCGGCCCACCAGAGGGTGATAAGTTAACGTAAGAAAGCAATAATAGTAAACATTTATTGACACTGTACTTGCACTTAAACGTCATTTTATTTAAGCTCAGGGACCATACCAGGTGCCATCCCTCTTTCACAGAGTTAACTAGGATCTAGAATTGAAGCTGGGGTTTGTCCTACTCGCCAGCAACAGCAAGCAACGGATGGTAAGGCTCAAAAAGCCGCTTTACGGATGAGGAAACTGAGGCCAGAGGAGCCGTGCTTCCTCATGATCATGTAGTGGCAAATCCTGAACTAAAAGTTTCATATGCCCAGTCTTCCTCCTGCGGCCCCTTGGAAGGCTTTTCCTGTCCTTTTTCTTACAATGTTTGTGCATGTGTTTTTTTTTTCCTTTTCTGAAAAGTTAAGACACTTCAGTAACACCGATGTTCAGCGCATTTCCATAGTTGGAACGAAAGTGAGAGGGAAGGAGGTTAAAACACACCGATACAAGTGTTGTTTTCTTGAGTGTGGCATCCAATCGGATTTTCAAAACCTACAAAGCATAGTCATCTGACCCTCCAGAAGAGAACCAAACGTTCTCAAAATGCCAAACACAGGCGCCACCTGGTGGGATTCATTGTCCCAAGTTAGCGTAGCACAGTCCCATAAATCTTAAAATGTCCATCCAAGGCTCATTTCCGTGTGACTAAAAGTCGTATCCCTGTTCTCAGGCCTTGAAGTGAAAATGGCCCTAAACATCCAAACTCTCTTCACTCTATACATTAAGAATCTATCGGTTTGGGGAACTTTACTCTTTGTGATCATTGCTGCTTAAGTCTATGATATAAATGTAAATGAGAAGATTTTCTATCATGACAATTTCTTTACATTTCAAATTTTATAACTAAGCTTTTCCTTTTGCTGCTCCCTCCCCACGTCCTGCAACCAGAGCAATCCTGCTTTCATAGGGGTTTGAATTGGTGCTGTTATGAAGCTTTTCTTTCAAGAAAAAGTTCCGTGGCAACAAAAATTTGGACTAGATTGTTGCCCAAGTCCCTTTCAGATCTAAGATTGCAAAATTCTATTAACTAATCTGTTTTTACTACTTATGTGGACACCTCAGACTATTTTACTGTCCTACATAGTGGAATGCGACTTGCCCACACAAGTTTTCTTATCTCATTCTGAATCACACCGCTCTTGAGAGGATTGCATCTCTGGTTTGTATTTAAGACGTATCTTCCAGAGCCAAGTCGAAGCATTTCTGCTCCTCTTCTTGCCCCTAAGGTGGAAAATACAGAGACCTACTTTGTCTTTAGACTATTGTTTTCATGGTCAATGGAGGGAAGACTCCTCCAGAGTACTGGAGCTTCATAAATCTCTGACCTTAGTAACCCAAATACTTTCTGATGTTTCTTCAAAGAGCCCCTGTTTCATAATAGTATGTCTGGGTCAAAGTCTAATAGGAGCCTCCACCCCCCACTGGGCAGCTGCCCTGTGCCCTGCAGCTCTTGAGCAGCTTCTGCACCATTCATGGCCTTTCTTTCCCTCCAAAACCCCATTCAAGAGTAATTCAAAATCACGATTATCTTTCTCCATGCAGCTAAAGCCAGATTTACCTACCATGGATTAGCCAAAAGTCATACAAAATGCCTGCCTGTCCTTTGAAGCCAGTTCTAAAACATCTGCAAAATAAGGAACCTGTAATAAACCCCAAAACCCCCAAAATGCAACTATTTCAGGATCTTCAAAAATTGTTGGAACATTCAGAATCTAATCACAGCAGTTTCAAATGCACAGATTAAGAAAATATCTGTGTGGCCGTACTCACCTGGAATGTCGTGATGAAACAACTGTTGGTGGGTTAGGTTAGGTCTGAAATCATTTCATTGCTATAACTTTCTTTACAGCAAGATGTGTGTCATCATGCACACTATGACATATACCTCACAAAATTGGAATGCATTTTTTTTTAAATCATTTGGAGAGAACCTATGAAACTTACTCTTTCTCCAAAGCTATATTGACTTCAAATTCACCTGCACTTTTGAAACTGACACCTGCTATGTTTCTCAGAAACACAGAAATCTAGCTCACTGAAACAGTAAAACCATGTCTTAATTTTCTGGCGCCTCAGAAAACTGTCTCTCTAGGGGCAGGCCCATGACTCACTTGGGAGAGTGTGGTGCTGATAACACCAAGTCAAGGGTTAAGATCCCCTTACCGGTCATCTTTATGTAAAAAAAAAAAAAAAAGAAAGAAAGAAAACTGTCTCTCTTCTGAACCTCAAGCACTTCCTGTTCTTACTCCCTTCCCTCTCCCATGAGATTTGAAAAGTGCCCCATTAATGCTTCTGAATATTGAAAACAACAAAGCGAACAAAAGCCCTGCCCACAGTACTGTACTACATTTCGCCTCTTCCAGTGCTGTAGACATTTGGTTCTGGGTTTCCTAAACTCTGAAAGTTGTCCTTATCGATCCCAAACCTCAGAAACACTTTTCTTTTTCCAAGATTTCTGCCATCTCTTTTTGCTTGCTTCTCCGGGGTCAGTATGATCGGTTTCTCCTGCGGCCCCTAACGGGTCATATGAAACTACGTTTCTGAACTCTTAAAACCTAGCTGGGACTCTTTCTAATCATCATTATCATTTGCTAAGTATTTATTATGTCCCAACCACCATCTGAAGTGCCTTAATATATTTTCTCACTTAAAACTTGCAGTAGTTCTGTGAGATAGATGTTATCCCCATCTTATACTTCAGAAGACAGTCTAAGAGATTAGTAAATTGCCCAGGGTCACCCAGCTAATAAATGTTGAACAGGAATTCAAACCCTGGTCCGTTTGATTTTAAGACCTAGTCCCTTGACTGCCTGTGTTCTTCCTGTATTCCCTGAGCCTGATAGGATAGCCCAACTAGACCACTGGACACTTTGAATTATGTGACATATAGTTTCTCTTTATTTAAGATTCTGAATGTGGTAAACAGAATAATTGTCCCCCAAAGATATCCACATTCTATTATCTGTGAATATGTCACCTTACTTGGCAAAAAGAGACTTTGCAAGTATGATTAAGTAAAGGATCTAGAGATGGGGAGATGTGCCTAGATAATCTGGGTGGGCCCAGTATAATCACAAGGGTTCTTATACAATGGAAGAGGAAAGCAGGAGGATCAGAGAAGGAGATGTGACAATAGAAGCAGAGGTCAGAGAGAGAGAGACATTTGGAGATGCTGTTGTTGGTCTTGAAGATGGAGGAAGTGGCCACAAGTCAAGGAATGAAGGTGGCCTCTAGAAGCTGGAAAGGGCAAGGAAACATTCTTCTCTAGAGCCCCCAAAAGGAACACAGCCCTGGCAACACCTTGATTTTAGGACTTCTTTTTTTTTTTTTTTCCCCTTTTTGTCTTTTTTCGTGACTGGTAACGGGATCACAACCCTTGGTGTCGCGCCCGCACCGTGCTGAACCAGTGAGCGGACCAGTCTCTATATGGGATCCGAACCCTCGGCAGGAGCGCTGCCACGCTCCCAAGCACTGCACTCTACCGAGTGCACCACCGGGCCGGCCCCAGGACTTCTGACTTCCAGAACTGTAAGATAATAAATTTGTATTGTTTTAACCCATAAGTTTGTTATACTTCCTTACATGAAAGCGTAGAAACCTTGTGTACTATAATAGATTAAACATAGCCACATGTTTTTTTGCAGCAGCCCCCATCAAGTGGTAGACCATTTTCCCAGTTCTTGAATCTTACTGGCCATGTGCCTTGTTTTGACCAATAAAACGTGATGGAATTCGTCTTGTGTGATTTAGGAGCTTAGGCCTCTGGAGACTTTATAGCTTCTGCTTTTGTGCTCTTAGAAGCTGCCACCATGTGAACAAATCTGAGCTGGATTTCTGGAGTCCTCGGCCAACACCCACTGCCACACAAGTGAGAGAGGCCATCCAGGCAGAGTTGAGTTGCCAGATGACAGCAGCCACATGAGAACCCCAAGCAAAGACAGCCGAAGAAACACTTGGCTGAACTCAGCCCAAATCAACAGCCCTGTGAAAAAAAAAGAAATATACATATTGGTCTTTGCCCGCAGTACATGGCACACAGCCCCTAAAACCCTTATAATTTCTTGAGCAACAGGGGTGCTAGGAGAATCTTTTGCTCTAATGTTTGGTCTTTGACCCTGGTTACTGACATAGAACTCCCAAAACCCTTGGAATTTCCTGGGCGATAGGAGCATCTTTCATTCTAATGAGGCCACTCTCTATTGGTTCCTGGATGGGGACTGGTCACCAGAAAGAACTAGCTATGATTATAAGCTTAGAGCTTTTAGCCCCAGCCCCCATTCTCTGGAGAAGGGAGAGGGGCTGGAGATGAAGTTAATAATTGGTAATGCCTACGTGATGAAACCTCCATAAAAATCCCTGAACTATGGGGTCTGAAGAGCTTCTGGTGGGTGAACATTTCCACATCTGGGCGGGTGGGGCATCCCAACTCCAGAAGGACAGAAACTCCTGCGCTCAGGACCCTTCCAGACCTTGCCCTATGTATCTCTTCATCTGACTCTTCATCTATATTCTAAATTATTCACATATAATTTATTAACTTTAAGTGTTTCCCTGAGTTCTGTCAGTGGCTATAGCAAATTAATCAAACCCAAGGAGGGGGTATTGGAAGCCCCGATTTATAGCTGGTCAGTCAGAAGTATGGGTGACAGCCTACTAATTGTGATTGGCCTCTCAAGTGAGGGGGACAGTCTCATGGTACTAAGCCCATGTATTAGTCTGTTTTTGTTGCTAATAACAAAATACTTTAAACTGGTTGATTTATAAAGAAAACGAAATTTATTGCTTACAGTTCCTGAGGCTGGGAAGTCCAAAGTCCATCTGGTGGTGGCAACAGTGACCTAGGGGTCTCACATTGCAAGATGGTGGAAGCAGAGAGAGCAGAAAGAGCAAGAGAGATGCTCCTCTTCTCTTAAAGCCCTCAGAACCACACCACTGACCACCATTTTTAATCCATTCACTACTACACAGTCCTACAATCCAATCACCTCTTCAAGGCCCCACCTCTCAATTACCATAATAGGATTTCCCACCCTCTTAACAGTCACAGTGGGGGCTAAGTTTCTAATACATAAAACTTGGGGGATGCAATTCAAGTTCCTATGAGTTCTGGCGGGACATAATTCAATCCACTACAGCCCATAACCTGTGGGATCTGACACAGATAGACAACATCAGAACTGAATTGAGTAACAGGACACCCAGTGTGTGTTCACTGGAGAATTGCTTGGTGTGTGTGTTGGGGGAGAATACCCAGACATATCTGTTGTCAGAAGGGTTGCACTGAGTCTGTGAATGAGAGTAGAAAATGTGCTTTGGTTTTCTTTGTGATATGGTTTTTCCTATACCAAACAAGCCCCTTGAGAATTGTGAGCAAATAAAATGATTATTTTAAGCCACTAAGCTTTGGGGTGCAGCAATAAGTGATATGAGCACTTCTGAAAAGTATTGATTCCTGCCTGCCCTTCATCCCACCAGATCTAATGATTAAGAATTTCTTTCTAGGGAGCTCTGCCAATCTTTTTGTCATGGCCATTGTTCATCAGCCAGGTTTGGAAGTCACTGTTGTAGACCTTAGAAACCAGGTGCGACTGGGTCTCTTGGACCTTGGGAACCCACCAAGCCTCCTCTTCTCATGGCATCTGGGCCAAGGAAATTAGTTCTCTCTGTCACCTAGTATATAGGTCTGGACTTTTGTGGAATATACTAAAAAGCATATGTACTTCACAGGGCCTGGTTTTCCAAAGCCTTGCAGTTTCAAATATTGACCTTGCAAGGACAGGAAATTTTCCTCAGGCTATAAGCCTCTGTTGCAAGATAAGAATTGTGGCACAGCAGGTTGCTGGCTCGTAGACAGACTAGTTACTGATTGTTATGTAAAGATACTGAGAAATTGCTGTTAAGAAGGAATGTTTGCTAAGATCAAACTGCTGTTGATAGGACCACTTAATTGTCTACTGGAATGTCATCTGGCTTGTTTCACTGAAAGTTACCAGCCTATACTGTTAAACTATAACCCCACCTATGTCTCTTCCTGTAACTTCCTGGTCTGTAAAATAAATGCAGGAAGAGAACTCCAATTCGGCATTAATTTCCCAATGGAAGGGATGCCTCTTGCTGGAGGGTCCCAGGGAATTTAACCACTTTGGGGCTTCTCACTGCTCAGAGGAGATGGGCTTTGAGTAATCCTTTGAGTCTCCGTCACCCAGGGGAAGTGGGGTGACAAATCCGTGGGGGGCAAGGCAACACAAAGCAACAGACTTTTTGTATTTTAGTTAACAAAAACCCAGCTGCTTAACGAAATGTATTATATACATTTTTTACAATTTTTTTTAAGTGGTAGGGCTACATTTAGGGATGATGTGTGCCTGTTCTTGCTCCATGTCTTGCCTCTGCAGGCTTCATTCTCAGACTTTTTTGTGTGCAAGCAAGATGGCAACTAGCAGTTCCCGATTCAACTCAGTAGAAAAGCTTTCTGAGTAGTCCCTGCAAAGTCTCATTGTATTTCATTGGCCTTGGTTGGATCCATCCTTCAACCAAATATGTGAATGCTCTGATTGTTCAGGACTGAGCCACATGGTCCCAGCAGCAGTGTCACCTGAAGCATGTAGTCCCTGCAAAGTCTCATTGTATTTCATTGGCCTTGGTTGGATCCATCCTTCAACCAAACATGTGAATGCTCTGATTGTTCAGGACTGAGCCACATGGTCCCAGCAGCAGTGTCACCTGAAGCATATTGAACACACAGTTAGGGAGACAGTGATTCTCTAGAGGAAAGTTGCTACAGTAGGTTCCAGAAAAGAGATAAATAGGTGTTGGGCAGCAAAAATAGCAGATACCCACTACAGCTGGACATTGGAAATCAGCTTTATATGTGTCACTTAAATCCTGAAAATCCACATCAGGGTCACCTGGCTACTGGAAATCTTTAAAGTTCTCAAATCTCAAATGCCTGGATGCCAGACTTGAAGTGCATCTCACCATGTCACCTGAATGAAAGAAGGCAGGCTCCCCTACACCTCAGAAATGCCCCCCAAGCTCTGTAAAATAATTTGTGAAATACTTCCCATGCATGATAATTAAAGCCCAGCAGGTAAGGGTCCTACCACTATTCCTCTATGTTCTTAATCCTCTAATTCATGTACCTCTCTGTATTACAATAAAAGCTGGATTGAGGGGTGTTCCAGTCAAACATTTTCCCAGGAAGCTAATTCATGACAGGAGTTAAAATTAGCTGGAAATATAAGAAGATGGAGAATACTGTTTTTATTTAGATCACTCTACAGAACAAAATGCCTGGAAGAAATACTTGGACAAGTGTCTAGTGGGAACAGTTGGGGGACAAGGGTAAGGCTCTCAAGAGACATTTGCAGAAACTGATGATATCTAAATTGCCTTTTAGGGACGATGCGTCCAGTTGTCTGAAAGGATTTGGGGGTCTGAAAGCTGGAGGTCCTCTTCTCTGCCCTTTCCTCTGCCCAGCTTATCCCCTTCTCTAAATAATGCTGAATATCTGGGTTTGAAGGAAATCCAGGTATTCCCTCTGGCCCTGAATTATAATGTGTGCATGGGTCTGTCTCACTCCTTGAGACAGAGACCTTGTTTTATTAATAATCTTGATATTCCCCATACCAAGCTCAGTGCCTGGCACAAAATAGGCTCTTAGCAAAGTTGCCAATGTCACCAGAATTTCAGAAAGTATTCCCTGATAAATGGGCATCTCTGTCTTAATTTCTCTTAGTCTCTCAAAATTGTACTTGCTGGTCACTGTGATGTGAAAGAGTCTTCACTTTTGTCTATTTGCTTACTTGCTTACTTTTAAAAACAAACACCTGCTCTTGTCTTTTTAGCTCAGAAACAATCTTCCTAGGCTGAGGCCCCTCAAGGAGCTCCAGAGATCAGGAAACAAGTCTCCACCTTTCTCCTGATGTTCTTTGTTTTTCACTCACCAAGAATAATGTTCTCAACTCATAGTCATTGAATTTATACCTTTCATGGAAACTTAATAGTTTCCACTCACTTTTGCTGAGTAGTCCTCTCCTTCTCTGGCTCTACCTGTTGTCCTTGGGCTGGACCTCACAAGCTCATTAGCATATCCCCACTGTATGACAGAACACGTACGAGAGTATTTCAAAAAGATCATGGAAAGATAGAATTAAAAAGAATCTTTCCATGAACTTTTTAAAGAACCCTCATATGTAGGTAGGGTTACCAGAAAAAATACGGAATGCCCAGTTGAATTTAAATTTCAGATAAATAATCCTTAATTTTTAGTATAAGTATGTCCCATGCAATATTTGGGATATACTTATACTAAAATAATGATTCATTGTTTATCCGAAATTCAAATTTAACTGGACATCTTGTATTTTTATTTGTTAAAACTGACAATCCTACATGAAAGGAATAAAATCTTCACCTGTAATGTCTTGAATTAGACCTGAAATCTAATCTTGGAAAAATCACCCTAAGTAACTTCCCTCTACCTCCCTTGTACAAATACACACACCCTCATACACACTCAAGTGTGTATAATCTCACTCTCTAAATCCTTTTTTAATTTTTGGATTTTTTTATTCACTAATGTTTAAGGTAATTTTACACCCAGCAAAATACACAGACCTTAAATGTATATTGTGATAAGTTTCACCCAGTTTGTACTCCCATGAAACACACACCTGAATCAAGATATAGAGTATTTCCATAACCCCAGACAGTTCTCTTGGGCTTCTTCCCAGTTAATTATTTTATCCCAGGCACAACCATCATAGATTAGTATTCCTTGTTCTTGAACTTCAAATAAATGAAATCATAACAGTATATACATTTTAGCTTGGGCTTTCATAACAAAATACCATAGATTGGGTGGCTTAAACAATAGAAATTTCTTCTCACAGTTCTGGAGGCTGGAAGTCCGAGATCAGAGTGCCAGCATGGTTGGGTTCTGATGAGGGCCCTCTTCTTGGCTTGCAGATGGCTACCTTTTCTCTTTATGCTCACATGGCCTTTCCTCAGTGAGTGTGCCAGGGGAGGAGAGATAGTTCTCTCTCTTCCTCTTCTGATAAAACCAATCCTATCAAATTAGAACCTTACTTAAACTTAATTACTTCCCAAAGACCCTATCTCCAGATGCAGTCACATTGGGAGTTAGGACTTCAACATATGAATTTGGGGACACAATTCAGTCCATAGCAATGCACTCTTTAGTATCTGGCTTCTTTCTGTCAATGTGATGCTTCTGAGATTCATCATATGATTGCATATCTCAGTAGTTCATTCTTTTTTTATTAAGGAGTAGCAGTCCACTGAATGAATATACCACAATTTGTTCATCTGGTCACCTGTTGAACATTTAGGCTGTTTCCAGTTTTAATCTATTAAGAATGAAGCTCCTATAAACATTGTGTACATATATTTTTGTGAGCATATGTTTTTATTTCTCTTGCATTAGTTTCCTAAAGCTGCTGAAACAAATGACCATAAACTGGGTGGCTTAAAACCACAGAAATTTACTGTCCCAAGAACTACAACTCAATGATAAGAAGACAAATAACCCAATTAAAAAATAGGCAAAGGATCTGAACAGGCATTTCTCCAAAGAAGATGTACAAATGGACAATAAACACATTAAAAGATGCTCAATATTATTGGCCCTCAGGGAAATGCAAATCAAAATCAGCATGAGATGCCACTTTATACCCACTAGGATGACCATAATAAAAATGACAGATAATAAAAAGTGTTTCAAAAATGTGGTGAAACTGGATCTCTCATACGCTGTTGATGGGAATGTAAAGAGATGGAACAACCTGAGAAATAGTAGGAGATTCCTCAAAAGGTTACATATAGCATTACTGTATGACCCAACCATTCCACTCCTCAGTACATACCCCAAAGAAGTGAAAATGTGTCCACAGAAAAAATTGTACATGAATGTTCTTAGCAGCATCATTCGTAGCTGAAAAATGGAAATGATCCAAATGTCCATCAACTGACTAATGGATGAGCGAAATGTCATGTATCCACACAATGGAGTAGTCTTTGGCCATAACAAGAAATGAACTGCTGACACATGCTACATACAAGTTCAACAAGGATGAACCTTGAAAACATTGTGCTAAATAAAAGAAGCCAGTCACAAGAGGCCATACATTGTATGATTCCATTTATTTGAAATGTCTAGAATAGGCAAATCTATAGAGACAGAAGGGAAATCAGTGGTTGTCTAGGACTGGGGGGCTGGGAGGCTGGGAAAAAATAGGGAGTGGGTACAGGGTTTCTTTTGGGAGTGATGAAAATGTTCTAAAATTGATTATAGTGATTTTTGCACAACTTTGTGAATATTCTAAAAGCCATCGAATTGTACACTTAAAATACTTTAAATGGGTGAATTGTATGGCAGTGAATTATATCTTAATGAAGCTGTTGTTAAAACAAGCACAGATTAATGAGCCCTGTCCTCGGAACTTCTCATTTTGTATGTCTGGGGTGATGTCTGAGAATTCCATTCTAACGAGTTCCCAGGTGATGTCACTGCTGCTCTAGAGACCACACTTTTAGAACCACTGGTTTAATGCCCTCTGATAAAGGACTGACAGGGGCAGGATGAAGTGTGGTGGACAGAGTTGAGTGGGAAGCAGCCCTCGGTAGGGCACTAGAACTAATAATATTAGCTGTTGAGAGCAGTAGGATAACTGTCCACCCACCTCTCTCCTGTTGTCAACCAGTACCTGAGGGGAGACAGCAGGAAATGAAGAGACACACTTTATGGGATCAGGAGGACCTTACAGGATGCTGACCTGTAAGGCATCCTATTTTATTTTAGGTTTCTTTTTATAAGCCCATGAAAATAACAAGTCGTAGTGATTAAATCAGTTATGTCTGGTATCAATCTATTTATAGAACATTTTCAGCTGCCATGGCACTAGAAGATTCTTAGCTAACTACTCATCAACAAAATAAGAACATAAGTTTCTCATTTACAGAGCTTCCAGGGTCCTGGGTTCAATCAAAGATCAGACCTCAAGGGGAGGGAGAAGGGGGAAGTAGGCAAAAGGGATGCCAGCCTTGCTGCCTTCC
Source organism: Galeopterus variegatus (assembly GCF_000696425.1). NCBI lineage: Eukaryota > Metazoa > Chordata > Mammalia > Dermoptera > Cynocephalidae > Galeopterus > Galeopterus variegatus. The sequence goes on along the minus strand of NW_007729454.1, from coordinate 16,220 downwards.
CTAGAATAGCAAGGACTTTGTCAGCTTGCTATTCAGTACCTCACACTCTCCTGCATTTTCTTTTTTAATGCTTTTAGAAGACACTTTAAAAGATCATGTTCTGACCTCAAAGTTTAGAAAAAGAAAATGCTGCTTTTCCATGATGATGCATTAAGACTTTGTCATCCATTGATTTACCTGCAAGGCTTTCAAATATTTTTAATTTTTATCCTGGCTCTTTACTTTTGGCTTGCAGGTTGCTCTGCTGAATACAAGGGGTGGGATTAGGTCCACACTGGCAAATTGGCAGGCTGTGCATTACCACTCTTTCTTCTGGGGCCAAGGATGACATTATGCTCATTAATCACAGCCTTCTTTTCTAAGTATTTCATATTTGGCTTCAGAATCCTTCTCAACATAGCTCTCCAGTCAGCTAGTACCACCCTGTGAGAGTTGACATGGGAAATAAAACTTATCTACTGTATTAGTCTGTTTGTGTTGCTGTAATAGAAATACCTGAGACTGGGTAATTAATAAGGAAAAGAGGTTTATTTGGCTTACAATTTTGAGACAGCTGCATCTGGCAAGGGCCTCAGGCTGCTTCTACTCACGGCAGAAAGCAGAAGGCAGCTGGTGGGTACAAGCAGATCATATGGTGAGAGGAAGCAAGAGAGAGAGAGGAGGTGACAGGGTCTTTTAAACGACCAGCTCTCATGGGAACTAATAGAGCGAGAACTCACTCATTATTTCCCCCACCAAGGGAGAGCATTAATCCATTCATGAGGGATCCATCCCCATGACTCAAACAGCTTCCAGCACTGCCACATTGGGGATCAGATTTCCACATGAGTTTTGGCGGGGACAACACATCCAAATCTGCCATTCTGGGATTGGGAGCTCTTGAGGGACCTGGGAGCTCTAATGTGGATCAAGTCCACTTGTATTTGTGGAGCAGCTAAGACATGTCCTCTGCTGTGCCGAGCACTGTGGCTGATACATGGGAAAAAACAGAATAATCGCTGAGCTCAGTGTGCACCGACTCTAGAGATTCCAGATTGAGTGAGGTAGGACCCCACTTATTAAATTGCCAAAATCTTAATTTTCATAAGGTGTGAAGACCTTGAACTTGGGAATAATGAATAACATCTACACACCTGTATGTGGCTATAAACAACTATTTCCTGATTTGAGAGACTCTTCCACTCTCATTGGCAATCTATTTTCAAAAATGTTTCCTCCTTTCTCCTAAGGCAAATGAGCAAGAATAAGAATTGTCCAGAAAGCCAGAATCCGTCATTATGGGTGGAAGTTTTTCTGTTTCCACCTTTATGTCTGGGCCCTAGGGAAGCTTGACATGGGAAATCTGCTTAGACCCCCATCCAATCACCATAATGATGACCCTTTTTACTTTTCTATTTCATGTGCAGCAGACTTTGGACCTGGATGCACATTTTTTTTCCTGATCTGCTTTAAGCAGCTGAGTACCCTATGTTAAGGCCCAAGCAACCCATCATAATAGCTAGTCTTTGAGTGTTTACTATATGTCAGATCCTGTGCTAAGAGATTTATGTGCATTATTCCATTTAATCCTCACTACAACCAAGCTTTTACCACTTATATTTTACAGAAAACTGAGGTTCAGAGAGATTATATAATTTGGTCAAGCCAATTGTTAAATGTTCAGCAACTTCACAAGGTTGTTAAAACTAGCCTGAAATCAGCCATAGTAGGAGTATTTATACCACAGAAATTGGCAAATACTATAAATCAGGGTTCCATTTCCCCCCATCCAATTTGCCAGCGAAGTACTGGTTAACTCTAAAGTGCAGTGACACCATCGTTTTTTTGTTATAATCTTCCTCCTGCATATGAGTTTCAGGAGGGTGTCAGGAAACTGATTTTTCCTCTCTACTATCGTCCCATCCTACACTTCTCACCTGCTGAAAGTCTACAAAATAGGAAACCTGACTGGGATTCCTACAATCTTGAAGCTTGCTCCCACCTGCCCTAGAAAGTTGATTTGCAAAGAAAGCTCAGACTGGCATCTCAGACCTTGCAGAAAGACTTTATTGTTACCTGTGTGACTAAATACCAGCATGATTATGTCTGACTCCAAAAGTGTTTTTTTTTTTTGTCTTTTTCCGTGTCCAGCAATGGATCACAACCCTCAGTGTTGCCC
>NW_007729454.1:9920-13649 GCF_000696425.1 Galeopterus variegatus | reverse complement strand
ACGGGAGCGCCGCCGCGCTTCCCAAGCGGCGCACTCTCCAGTGCGCCACCGGGCCGGCCCCAAAAGTGTTTTTAAAGCCAAGGGGTTAACATGTCATAGACCAAAATTTAGTGTTCGACCTCAATCCTTCCCTTTCCTACAACAATTTGCTACTCTCATTTAACCACAAAATTAATCCTACATAGCCTGAAGGGCAGTGGAGGGGAAGGTGGGTGGATAAGCAGAAAAAAGGGCATCGTGACTTGCTGGAATAGGTATGCCTGTGCCAATTCCCACCCACAGCCTTCATTTACAAGCTCTTAGCAGGCTAGGCCTATCACCCCTGGCCTGGGCTGAGATCACTGAGTTGAGCAAAGATGGTTGGTCTGCTTCTTTCCAAAGCAAAGGAGGCAGACACCAATGTTTGCAGACATGAAGCTGATGTTCCTGCCTTTTCTCAGGGCTTAAGTGTCCTCTCAACATGGAGGCTGGCTTTCCCCAGTGTGGGGAAAATAGAATAATTTAGTCAGGCTCCCTCGACATTTCTTATAAACAAGTTGTGTGAGTGGAGTTAGTGCGCATGTGCGCCAATGTATCCTTTTAGTTAATTGCTTTTGTGTGTGTTCGGCAGTTGGCAGAGCTGGCCGGCGGAGCTCGTGTCTCTGAAGGTAGAACATGTTTACGCAATTTCAGTTTTCTTTGGACCTTGCTGGTAGCAGTTGAGTTTCCAAGTTTCTCCTTTGTACTGCCTAGCTCCTAAATGTGTGTGTGCTGAATAGAGACTATTCCTTCTTTAACCAAGCCTCCAAGGACCGTTTTGTCCGGTTACCCAGCTCATAGACCTGCGTGTGAAGGGTTCGTGAACGGGCTCGAGAGGTCTGTGCGATCCAGACCCCAGCTCTAGCTTGACACCCAGACCAAGAACCTAGGAGAACTCGGTATCTGGCTATGACAAGGGCTACTGCGAGGCCTGGAATCTTCACAGTGCCAATTGTCTAGCTCTTAATCCTGTTTGTGACACCAATTGTAAAGCTAGGCGACCACACTAGTTGTCGGGCTCTTTTACCTGCCAGTAATCCTGCACCGACTGGGCTGATGGTTGAGCTAGGGCTGGGTCTGGAGCTCCCAGACCCCTCAAGCCCATTCAAGGGCTGGTTCCACACCCTTCACATGCCTGGCTGGGTCACCAGACCCCTTCACGCAGGTCTATGAGCTAGGTAACCGGCCACATGGTCCTTGGAAGCTGCAGGTCTGGAAAAACATGGCTGCGCAGGGCAGGCGCCTGAGGCAGTAAAACACCAGCCAAAACGGCGCAACCTTGCAGGCACACCTACTCTACCCACAAACACAATGCTTACCGAACCACCCTGAATCGGCTCCAAGGCAAGGGGAGCCTGACCAAATGGTTCCATTTTCCCAACACTCAGGCTTCTGCAGAGTGTGCTAAGGAAAATGCCCTTGATTCTTAGGAGCCCTATTGTTTAATGGAGAGTACTCATGGGACATGCCCTTAAAATACTTAGAGGGCTTTTCATCTGAACGAATGATCCTTTGAGGCACCATCTTAGATCTTTTTGCAATGTTTTCACAGTCACATCTTTGGTTTCATTTTTTATTTATTCATTTTTAATTTTTTTTCTTTTTTTAAAGGTTTAATTTACATACAGTTAAATTTACTATCTTTAGTTCACAGTTCTGTGAGTTTTAACAAATTCATACAGTTGTGGAACTATTAGAACTATTATCACCATCAATAGATGGAACAGTTCTGTCACCCCCCAACTTCCCGTGTCCCTTTGTAGTCAACTGTTCCCTTATGCATGCATGCACACACCCTCTCCCCCCTACCTGTCCCCCCGCATTCCCCCATCCTTGGCAAATGCTGACCGGTTTTCTGTCCCTATAATTTTGCTTTTTCCATAATGTTATATAAATAAAATCAGTGTGCAGGCTTTGAGTCTGGCTTTTTCCACTTAGCATAATATATTTAGGAATCATCTATTGGTCCATCAGTACTTCCTTTTCATTGCTGGACACTACTCTGTCTTTTGGATGTACCACAGTTTGCTTTCTCTTCCGCCAGTTGAGGAACATTGAGTTGTTTCCAGGTTTTGGTAATTATGAAAAAGCTTCTGTATCACTTATGCCCAGATTTGTAGGAACACAAGTCTTCAATTTGCTTGGGTAAATTCCTAAGACTGAGATTGCTAGATTATACAGTAAGTGTATGTTGACTTTATTACAAACTGCCAAGCTGTTTTCCAAAGTGTATGTACCATCTTGCATTGCTACCAGCAATGTTTGAGAGTTCCAGTTGCTCTGCATCCTTGTCAGAACTTAGTATTGGCAGTTTTCGGTTTTTGTTTTTGTTTTAATCATTCTAATAAATGTGTAGTATTATCTCATTGCAGTTTTAGTTTGCATTTCCCTAATGACTAATGATGTTGAGAATCTTCTCACGGGCTTAATTACCATTCATACAGTTTCCTTGGTGAAATGTCTGTTCAAAGCTTTTGTCTAAATTTTATTGGGTTGTTTGTTTCCTTATTGAGTTTTGAGAATTTTTTTATGTATTATATACTCAAATTCTTTCTTCCATTTGTGACTTACCTTTTTATTTTGTAACATGTCTTTTAAATTTTTTAAAATTTATTCATTTATTTTTAAATTGGTAAATAAAAATCGTATATATTTATTGTGTACAACATGTTGTTCTGAAATATGGATACATTGTGGAATGGTTAACTTGAGCTAATTAACATGCATTACTTCACATAGTTATTCTTTCATGGTGAGAACACTTAAAATCTACCCAGCAATTTTCTGTATCTTAACATGTCTTTTGAAGAGCAGAATTTATTAATTTTGATAAAGCTCAAGTGATCCTTATTTATTCTTATGCATCATGCTTACTGTGTCATATCTAAGAAGTCTTTGCTTAACACATGGTCACACAGATTTTCTCTTATATTTTCTTTTAGAAGTTTTAGGATTTACATTTTCTATTTAGGCCTACAATCTGTTTTGAGTTCATATTTGAATAAGGTATGAGATATGAATCAAGGTTTATTACTTTGCATTTTGTAATCAATGAGCCTACATTGACACATCGTTATCACCCAAAGTCCATAGTTTACATTAGGTTCACTCTTGGTGTTGTATATTCTATGGGTTTGGACAAATGTATAATGACATGTACCCACCGTTATAGTATCATACGCAATAGTTTCACCTCCCTAACACTCCTGTGTCCTTTGCCTATTCATCCTTCCCTCCCCCCATTTACTGGAAACCACTGATCTTTTTACTGTTTCTCTAATTTTGCCTTTTCCAGAATGTCATATAGTTGGAATCTTCAATTACATACTGTAAGCATGTAACTTTTCAGATTGATTTCTTTCACTTAATAATATGCATTTAAGGATCCTCTATGTCTTTTCATGGCTTGATAGCTCATTTCTTTTTATCACTAAATAAGGTCCCATAGTCCGGATGTACCAAAGTTTATTATCCATTCACCTACTGAAGGACATCTTGGTGCTTCCAAATTTTGGCAATTCTAGATAAAGCTTATATAAACAACTGTGTGTAGGTTTTTGTGTGGATGTAAGTTTTCGACTCATTTGGGTAAATACCAGGGAGTGTGATTGCTGTATCATATAGTTAGAGTAAGTTTAGTTTTGTGGTAGTTTTTTTTTTTTTTAACATTTAGATCTTTAATCTACCTGGACTTTTCTTTTAATGAAATAT
>NW_007729454.1:7165-8861 GCF_000696425.1 Galeopterus variegatus | reverse complement strand
GTTATACCTGCAACGTAAATGTCAATGATCCATGTTTCCAGGGGATTTGCCTGTGGGCTTCAGTAGAAGGGTAGAGAAGGGCTAGTGAAGGGGTAAATTGCAGGTAGCCATGGATGAAGTCTGGGCACCCTTTGGTCCTCTGGATTTCAAGAGGACATAAACACCACGTGCCAGACTGTGAACTCCTTCAGGGTAAATGGCTTGTGTCTAATTCATCTTAATAATCACAGAGCCTTGCCAGTAAGTGTCCAGTAAATTAAATAAGTTGAATTCATCCATTGGGACTCACTGGGAAAGGAAAGGAAAAGAAGGGTAAGGAAAAGGGAATTTCTCTCCTGGTCTACGCCTGCTTCAAAATATGCCTTCCTCTCGTAGGGAATCAACCTTACAGCCATGTTACTTCCAAGAATAGTTAATGGAAATGATTTTTTTCCCCAGTAAATGGCAGCCTTTTTGGTATAGTTGCCCTGCGCCTTGCTGCAATTAAACAACTCAGACCCAAGAGTACAGAATAGGCTGGGAGCCCTCAAGGGTGGTGCTGGACCTGCAAAGGAAAGGTTAAAGAAGCCGGACTTGCTGGACTCAGGGTTCAGCCAGCTTGCCCAGCAATAGGGCCAGCCGGCAGGGAGCAGGCAGGTCGGTGATGGAGGCAGAGAAGGTGGGATCATGCCCTCCTGGGAAAAGGGAGCTCTTGCTCTCCAAGAGGGAGGCTGGATGCCATGGTGCAGAATCCCCTGGGGTCTTGGCTCCTACTTGTCAACCACTAATTAATTCTTAGGCTTATAATTGATGTCTTCTTATCTGGGACATCTAATGTATAATAGTTTCTCCAGTTTGAAATTTCTAGTATTCCCCTGAATAACTTTTCCTTAGCTCCCTAGCCAGAGGCTTCTCAGCAGTTGTGCTGCAACAGACCCCAAATGTTTCGTATACCCCAAGTGTGACCAAATGGGAGCTCAAGGGGACAGGAGTCTGTGGGTGTTGTCTTCCTCCGACATTGGCTTTGTGGCTGGGGTATTTCAGAATAAAGTCCTGGTGGGTCAGAAGTTTAGGAGGAGCCCGAGTTGGGGCTGGCCTCTAGGCCACAATAGGTGGTGGGCAGATACCGCAGAAGGCCTACTCTTTGGACAGCTGATGTAGAATTCTCCTTCGTGCAACTGTGTCTCAGAATCGAGCAGTTAGGATTTTTTTATTGATTGATAGGTACGCTCTGAAGTTTTAATATACACAATGTAATTTAGTAGGGGCCAGTACTCAGGTGTTTAAATCCTTGCCTCCAGGATACACAGGTGTTTCTCTCAGGGAAACCTGATCTCTCTCCTCTGACTGCGTGACTGTCTCGGGCAGACCTGGGACAAGAGTGGATTCCCTGCTACTGTTATTATTATGGGATGTAAACTAGAAAACAGGGAGGAGAAAATCCTAGCTGAGGCCTGTAGGTTACAATACAATGTAAAGATCTTAATAGAGAAATGCCTTTAAGAAAAGCACTCAAAAAGCCTGCAAGTTTAATAAAAGAATTCCATTAAGTCTGCAGAACTGAACTAGATTGAATGGAATGGCAGCTGGCAAAGCTTCTCAACCAACCACCTAACGCAGATGGGCTGGAAATGAACCGAAACGGCCCGCGCCTCTACAAGCGTGCGGACCCGGCTTCCCACGCAGGCGCAGAGCTGGGCAGAGGCGGAGGGGGCGG
>NW_007729454.1:4237-5525 GCF_000696425.1 Galeopterus variegatus | reverse complement strand
GGAGAGACTGCTGGAGGGCGACGTGGGAGGGGATAAGGCGCATGTGGTAAGGGGAGCCTTCTCTGTGCGGTGTGGCAAATGCAGAGATCACATCGGGAGTTTTGAAAACTGTCCTGTACTTGTCATTCTTGGTGCTGTGGTATAGCTATTTAATCATAAGCTGATGTGTGTGCCATATGAGAAAGGAGTGGTTCGGAGGATCAGGCGTGAAGACTGGAAGGCAAGGCTGAGTTTCTTATGTCAGGCTAACTTGGGTTGCTCACTGGGCCTCAGTTTTCCCATCCATAAAATGGAAAAGCATACCTTAGAAACGTATGAAAATAGGTGAGACACCGGATGAGAAAGAGAATAGGAAGTTTTGGAAGAGTGTGTGAGAGTGGGACATCATAAACCAGGCTGTCTTTCATCGGCCCTCATGATTTTATAATGAGCGCTTCTGAATTCTTGATATTTATTAAAGTGCACCCTGGCAGCATTCATGGTCTGGTGTGCTTCCTGCAGGAGGAAGCTTCGGGCTGATGTGACAGCTGCTTTCCCCACCCTTGGAACCGATCAGGTCTCTGATTTAGTACCTGGAAAGGAGGAGCTCNCTCCGTAGCCGCAGCAGCCCCGAAACTGCGCAGCCCGGGTTTCCAGCCGGGCTCTTTTCGCGGCCGGGCCCCAGCATGGCTGCCCCCAGGGTTCAGGGCGGGGGAGCCGCGGCACTCTCGCTTTCCTGATAATCCCGGGCTTCTGTGCTCACCTTGTCTTCCTCGGGCCACCCCAGCAGACATGTTTGCCAAGGCCTTTCGGGTCAAGTCCAACACGGCCATCAAGGGGTCAGACAGGTGAGGGAGGGAAGGGACCTGCTCTGCTCACCGGGGCATCCAGACATCTCTCGGGCCGGCTGCCCACAGCCCTCTGTCAGCAGACCTGGGGCGGGGGCCTAAGGTTACAGCCCGAGAAGGGACCCCAGGGTGCAAGGGTGTGTTAGACACATTTTGAGGGTGAGGATGGAGAGGAGGCCTGATTTATCTCCCGGGCTGTCTTTTGGATATTCTAGTGAGTCTGAAAGAAAACGTAGTTCAATCAGCGTTTACTGACGACAGACTGTTTAAGGTGTTGTGGAGGAGGCAAAAATGAAGGAGTACAGGGACCCTGCCCTCGAAAGAGCCTAGATCCCCTTGGGAGAGATCAGATGAGGCAGCAAGAACTGAGTACATGAGGAAAAGTGTGTAAGTTTATGCCGGAGAGACTGCTGGAGGGCGACGTGGGAGGGGATAAGGCGCATGTGGTAAGGGGAGCCTTC
>NW_007729454.1:0-2264 GCF_000696425.1 Galeopterus variegatus | reverse complement strand
AAAAAAAAAATCAATAGTGGGGTTATCTTAAGATATTGAAGAGAGATACTGTGATAGGAAAGCAGCTGGATTAATTAAGCTGTGTAATCAGCTGTCTTAGTGTTGTACTTCAATTGGGTTGTCTCACAAGGATTCCTTCTTAGGCTCTCTAGGATTCTTTGAATTCTCTCTTTGTCACACATCTCAGGTACTTGGTCTCCTTTTCTCTTTTCTATAGCTGCTGACACCTACTTTGTCACTTAGGGCTTTTCTTCCTCCCAGCTTGGCTGCAATGGTGTGATGTGGTCTCCTTAGGTCACTCCTACCCCTACTCCCACTTGCTTGCTGCACCTGAAGACATATTCAGACCCTTTTTGATCTGAAGGTTTTCCTGTTAATCACTATGGAAATAGAGGGAGTAAACACGGGAAAGTTTTCAAAATTTCTAACAAGCTGGCTCCCTGCTCTTAGGTTACTTGCTTCTGAGGTCATAAATGGAAGCCTCGTTGTTTCACTGCCCTCGTTGTTTCATACACTGTGGCCATTTTCCGCTGCTGTGGTCCAGGTGGAACAATAGAGGCCTCTAAGTCTCAAATGACACTCAGTTTCTTAGGTCTCTGCTTTTCTCAAGAATAAAGCTCATTCATCCCCTCACAACCCTCTCTCTAGCTTTCAGTTGAGTTTCTTTTCTGTATTCTAATTAAAGTGACCATAGTGTTTGGTTTTGCCAATATTCTAGGGGATTGATTTTTTGGTAGTAAGTGTTTTCTGGGTCTCTTTTTGTATAGTGTACACCCTATGGTCCTATCCCGATCTTCTACCGACCTTTACAACATGGCCTCTCGTACTCGAAAAATTGGTGGGGGGAGCAGGTAAGAGGATTTCTCTATATTCTGGCTATTGGCTGAAATCTACTTAGTAAGAGCCAACTAATTTAATAAATTTACTCATTTCCTGTGTTCATATTGTTGAAAAATGGAATTTTATCCCTTATGTGTGTGTTACGTCTCTCACTTGGCTGTTTCCATGAGCTCTCTAGGCCTCTGTGGCCCTGCTGTAAGGCTTAAATAAGTGATGTGAACATACTTTTTGAACCACTGTATATTATACTTTAAACCAATAAGCTGGATTTAGGAAACTGTGACAAGATAGATCATGGTATAGGACACTCAGCCTGATGCTTCTGTTTGACTACTGGCTCCTCAAAGGGAGATGGTCTGATACTCAAGTTTCCATTTTTCATTTTCATTATGAATAACATACTTGATACTCAATAAATATTTCTTTGTTAGCTGAATAAATGATGATGTAAACCATGGAATTAGATGGAGGCAGAATGTAGGTCGTGATGCTTTTTTTCGTTTGCTACAGATTTGATGCTGCCGGGACTGGTGGTGCCTGCTGCTGGTCTGCCTCAGGTACAGAAAGGCGACCTCTGTGCCATTGCCTTGGTGGGGAACAGGTACTGTGCCAAGCAGCTGTGCCTTTGGGGGAGAAACTTAGGTAAAAGGGGATGTTCAGGGGAATGATGACTTCCTAAGCTTATGCACAAAGGAATGATTGAAAGAAAAAATATATTCTTCTGGAAGAAGCAAAGAGTGGGCCTGGAGGAATGACAGTGAGCTTATGGGTGTCATACATCTGGGCTGAATGTATTTGCTGCTGCTACTTTTTTTTTTTTTTTAACTAATTTTAGATTNTGCTTTCCCCACCCTTGGAACCGATCAGGTCTCTGATTTAGTACCTGGAAAGGAGGAGCTCAACATTGTGAAGCTGTATGCTCACAAAGGGGATGCAGTGACTGTGTACGTGAGTGGCGGTAACCCCATCCTATTTGAACTGGAGAAAAATCTATATCCAACAGGTATGACAACAGGATGGACATGGCTGTTACTATAGTCCTTGCCTAACATCTGCTTCTCTCTGCTTCTTCCATTAACTTGCCTCCCATAAAACAAACAAGCACAAAACCTTCCAGTACCATCCCTAAGGAACTTTGTGGACGTAGTGTTCCTAGAATTGGATTTTTGGAGACCAGAAGCTTCTGTAGGAGGAAGAAAAAAAGGCTAACACAGCGAGTGTGGTTGCAAACGGAAGTTCTGAGATGAAGGAGCAATGGCTGGAGAATTGACAGTGGGCAAAGTAGGGATGGGATAAAACAGAGGTCATGCAAAGGATGGAATTTCAGGGCATGTAAAAATGTTTCTTAAAAATATCAATAGCAGGGCCGGCCCCATGGCGCACTGCTACAGTGCGCCGCTTGGGAAGTGCGGCGGCGCTCCCGC
>NW_007729453.1:215652-239088 GCF_000696425.1 Galeopterus variegatus | reverse complement strand
ACTCCAAACCTCAGTGCACGTTTTATGAGAGTCCCCTTCAAGGTCTCAGCAATCCTTCAGAACAATCTACCTGGGTAGTAACAGCTACCCCTGGCACAAGCAAGGACACCAGAGATTCTGACTCACCATCAGGCTTTCTGAGTTCCTCTTCTTGCTGGTGGCCTCTGGGATCCTGCTGGCGTGGGGTGCAGGCAGTTCACTCCCTTCCTGCTGCCATGTTTCCTCAGCCGGTGTCCACATCTCGGGGTCTCGACATCACAGAGTGAACAAGTTGAAGGGCCTTGCAACACAGATGAACAATCCTTTAATTCCAAATTATCTTCTCTCTTTCAATAGCTGGAAGTTCATGTTTCTGAGGCTGGGAAGTCCAAAGTCCATCTGGTGGTGGTGACAGCATCACAGGGGTCTCGCATTGCAAGACGGTGGAAGCAAAGAGAGCAGAGCGCTGTTAGGAGGTTTTTAATTACTACTCCAATCTCTTTGTTATTACTCTGTTCAGGCTTTCTATTTCTTCCTGATTCAACCTTTGCAGATTGTCTTTTTCAAAGAATTTATCCATTTCCTCTAGGTTATCAAATATGTTGGCATATAATTGTTTGTAATAGTCCCTTATGATCCTTGTTATTTCTGAAGAGTCTGCTGTAATGTCTCCACTTTCATTTCTAATTTTCTGTATTTGAGTCTTCTCTCTTATTTTCTTATTTAGCTTACCTAAATAGTTAATTTTTTCAAAAAACCAACCCATAGTTTTATTGATTATTTTCTATGGTTTTTGTATTCCCTATTTGATTTATTTTTGCTCTGATCTTTATTGTTTCTTTCCTTCTGCTAACTTTGGGTTTAGTGTGTTCTTCTTTTTCTAGTTCTTGGAAGTGTAATGTCAGGCTATTTATTAGGGATCTTTCTTCTTTTTTAATCTAGGCATTTATAGTTATAAACTTCCCTCTTAGAACTGTTTCTGATACATCCCCTATCAGTAATAAGCTTGAAAGCAAATAGATTAAATGCCCTTATTAAAAAACATAGACTACCTGAATGGATAAAAAACATGACCCCTCCAAAAGCTGCCTACAAGAAACACACCTCACCTACAAAGACACATATAGATTGAAAGTGAAAAGATGGAAAAAGATATCCCATGCAAATGAAAAACAAAAGTGAGCAGGAGTCACTATACTTGTATACTTATATCAGATAAAGATGATATATACTTATATCAAATAAAGTAGACTTTATCTGATTATCTGATATAACTATACACATATCTGATAAGAATACACATTCTTCTCATCAGCTCATGGAACATTCTCCAGGATTAATTATGTATTGTACCATAAAACTAGTCTCAACAAGTTCAAACAAATCACAATCATATCAGGTATCTTCTCTGACAATAATGGAATAAAACTACAAATCAATAACAAGAACTTTCAAAACTTGAATACATGAAAATTAAACAACATGCTCCTGAACAACCAATAGGTCAAAGAAGAGATTAAGAAGGAAATCTAAAAATTTTTTGAAACAAATAAAGACACAAACACAACATTCCAAAGTCTATGGGACACAGCCAAGGCAGTATTAAGAGAAAAGCTTACAGCAATAAGTGCCTACATAAAAAAAAAATAGAAAATTTCAAATAAACGACCTAACAATGCATCTCAAAGAACTAGAAAAAGAAGAACAAACTAATGCAAAAATAAGTAGAAGAAAAGAAATACTAAAAATCAGCAAAAATAAATGAAAGTGTGATTAAAACTTCAATACAAAAGATCAAATGAAAAGTTGGTTTTTTGAAAAGATAAACAAAATTGAAAAACCACTGGCTAAGCTAACTAAGAAAAAAAGACAAAAGACCCAAATAAGTAATATCAGAAATGCAAAACAAAACATTACAACTGATATCATGAAAATAGGAACAACCTTTATGCCTGTAAATTTGTAAACCTAGAGGAAATGGATACATTCCTGGACACATGTGACCTGCCAAGACTGAACCAATAAGAAATAGAAAACTTGAATAGACCAAAGAACAAGATAGACTCACTAAGAAGAAGTCTCCTAATCAAGAAAAGCCCAGGACCAGATGGTTATCTTGCTGAATTCTACCAAAATTCAAAGAAGAACTAATACCAACTCTTCTTAAACTATTTTTAAAAATTGAGGTGGACAGAATTCTTCCCTCATACTATGAGCCAGCATTACCCTGATACCAAAGCCAAGAAAGGACACAACAAGAAAAGAAAACTACTGGCCAATGCCCCTAATGAATGTAGTTGCAAGAATCCTTAATAAAATACTAGCAAACCAAATCCAACAGCACAGCCAAAGGATTATACACCATGATCAAGTGGGACTTATCTCAGGGATGCAATGATGGTTCAACACATGCAAATCAATTAGTGTAATACATCATATCAGCACAGTGAAAGAAAAAATCATATTATGATCTCAATAAACACAGAAAAAAGCATTTGGTAAAATTCAACATCTATTTGTGATTTTAAAAACTCTCAACAGACACCCAAGCAAACACCAGAGGGGCTTGCAGTCCTCACTGAACTACCACTTGGGCTGTCCAGGTGACTGCATGCAGGAGCCAAGCCACTTCACACCCTGCCCGGGTGACTGACACAGCTGCAGGGCCCACACACACCTCAGCAAGCACTGGAGGGGCTCATAGGCCCCACTGAACACCCAGGCTGCCCAGGAAAGTGCACACAGGACCCGCTCACTGACCAAACAGAAGCCAGGGAAGCCCATTGCACTCAACTGCACTGATAAAGAAGAGTCACCAGCAGAACCTACAAACAGAGGAGGAAGTTTTCACCCTCATAACCCACTCCAGAGTGATAGAAGAATTAAGTGTCCTACCAGATGACCAATCATCAGCATAAAAATACTAGAACTACAAATAAACAAGAAGATATGACACCACCAAAGGAATATGGTAATTCTCAAGTACCAAACCCCATAGAGTGAGAAACCCTTGAGATGCATGAAAAGGAATTCAGAGCACTGACTTTAAGAAAGCTCCAAGAAATAAGAGAAGAATCAACTAGAGAACACAATGGAACAAGAAAAAATATCCAGGATATGAAAGAGGAAATTTACAAAGAGATTAATAACTTTAAAAAGAATGTACAGAATTCCTGGAAATGAAGGATTCTCTCAATAAAATAAAAAACCCAGAAAGTTTGAGCAGCAGGCTAGAGCTAGCAGAAGAGAGAATTCAGAGCTCAAAGACAGCCTTTTTGAAATTACCCAGGCAGACAAGAAAAAGGAAAAAAGAATTTTAAAAAATGAAGGAAACTTAAGAGAGCTAGCAGACAACTTCAAGCATACAAACATCCAAATCATGGATATTCCTGAAGGGGAAGAAAAAGGAAAAGGCATTGAAAATTTATTCAAGGAAGTTATAACAGAAAACTTCCCAGGTATATGGAGGGATACAGACCTTCATATCCAGGAAGCCCAAATATCCCCAAAAAGATTCAAACAGATTCAATCCAAAAAGATCCTCTTCAAGACATATGATAGTCAGACTGGCAAGACTCAAAAACAAAGAGAGAATTCTAAAATCAGCAAGAGAAAAGTGCCAAGTCACCTAAGAGGGAGCCCCCATCAGACTAACAGCAGACTTCTCAACTGAAACCTTACAGGCCAGAAGAAAATGAGATGATATATTCAAAAGACTAAAAGAAAAAAAATTTCCAGGTAAGAATCCTATATCTAGCATGGTTATCCTTTACAAATGAGGGAGAAATAGTGTTTCCCTGACAAACAAAAATTACAGGAGTTTACGACCACACAACCAGCCCTGCAAGAAATACTCAAAGGAGTCCTACATGTGGAAACTGAAAAATGATAATCAATATCACAGAGTCACAGGAAAGAGAAAAAACCCATCATTAAAACCAAAATGCAAATGAGAAAGAGAAATAAGCGAAATCATGTTAACTCAAACATCCAACTAACATTGAAGATGAAACATAATAAGGGGGAGAAAGGGAAAAATGATGTTTAAAACATCTAAACAAAAAGCAGAGCTTCTGGTCAAGATGGCAGAATAGACGGTTCCCAGCATCACTCTCTCCCACAAATTAACCAATTTACAACTATTAAAAAGCAATGACAGCCAAGCTGGGGCCACTAGAGCTCAGGGGAAGAGGAGGAGAGACCTATGAAGTGCTTGGAGTTGGGAGAAGCCACAACGAGAGAAAGAACAGGCCGCTCTGACTGTTTCATGCTGCGGCCACTTTAAGGCTAGAGCTGCAGAGCACAAGGAGCAGGAGCCGGCAAAAAGCCACAGCTGTGCTCTTCGGATGAAATTGCTTGGAGGTGGCAGGGGTGAAGAGGAACTTGGTGGCCCCCAGAACAGCAAGACCACTAACGGTGTTCCCATGGACCCACACAGGAGTGAAGAGCCACAACAACTGAAAAAAGGAACCATTCAGAGGCTGGCGAGTCATTGCAATGGACTGGCACATGGCCCGTCCCATGGGAAGTGTTTGGAGCATGGGCAGTGGGGAGATGGGTCCACTGGGAGAACAATGGAACACAGCAAGGACAGCTGATCTGCCTCCCAATCAGCACAGGACCACTGAGAGGAGACTGGTCAGGAATGCAGAATTGCATGGGGTGCAGTTTAATGAAAAGACTCAGGCCCAGATCAGAGTTTCTACATAATCCAGGTGCACTGGGTCTCTGGAGAGCTGTAAGTACCTATAAGTTCAACCATTAAACCCTGAGCTGCACAAAAAGGCTTCCCTACAGAAACAGCAGCAAAACAGAAATTTAGCTAAAGCACACAGCTCAAGTACTGGGTCCCAACAGGAAGTTCCCCCATTTTAGAAGTAAGCAAAGGATAAAAAATTAGTTCCAGCCCAGGCACATTGCCAGTGCCACAGGCCTGCCAGTGGACCCGAGGCCTGGAGCCAGGGACTGGACCCCCCCTCCCACAACCACGCACACTGCCAGTGCCTTGGGGCCCACCCATGGTCCTGAGACACAGAGCCTGGGACCAGATCCCCCACACAGCGAGGCACACTGCCAGTGCCATGGAGCATGCCAAAGAATCACCTCCATGTGAGTGGCCCACCACAGCCACCACAGTAACCACAGCTGCTGCAAAACTGGCTAGAAGTCACAACCACCATGCAGATGATCCACCAGCCACTGGAGTGCATCAACACAAGGAGAGTCACTAGCAGAGACCAAAGAAAAGAAGAGGATGTCTCTCTCCACAAAGCCCATTCCAGAGTGACAGAAGGAGTATCTGCTCTATGATAATATTAGGGGACCTGAACACACCTCTCAGCATCGGACAGATCATCTAGACAACAGACCAACAGAGTAACCATTAATCTTTCAGAGGGAGAGAAGAAATCTAGGGTTATCAGCAGTGGGAGGGGGGAGGGAGGGGGATAGGGAGAGATTGGACAAGGGGCATAAAGAATAAGTACAATTTGTAACAATTTGCATACTAGTAATATTGGTTTGATCAACATATGTCAACATTGAACCCCCAAAATATGTAAAATCAATTATGATTCAATAAACATTAAAATAAAATGAGAAAATAAGTCCAAACAGAAATTGACAAAATGCTGGAGTTAAACAGTACCTTTCAACAACAACCCTAAATGTAAATGGACTAAACTCTCCACTCAAAAGACACAGATTGATTGAATTAAAAAGCTAGACCCGACTATATGCTGTCTTCAAGAGACTCACCTAACCTGTAAAGACACATGCAGACTAATAGTGAAGAGATGGAAATGGAAACCAAAACTAAGCAAGAGTAGCTATTCCTATATTGGATAAACTAGATTTTAACCCCCAAACCATAAAAAGAGACAAAGAAGGTCTCTATATAATGATAAAGAGATCAATCCAGCAAAAAAACATGACAATCATAAATATATATGTACCCAACACTGTAGCACCTGGATATATAAAGAAAACACTATTAGGCCTAAAGAAAGAGAGACCCCAATATGATAATAGTAGGGGATCTGAATCCCCCTTTCTCAGCACTGGACTGACCATCTAGGCAACAAATTAACAGATAAACACAGGATTTAAACTACTCTTTAGGCCAATTGGACCTGGCAGATATCTACAGAACATTTCATCCAACAACAACAGACTATATACTTTTCTCATTAGCAGATGAAACATTCTACAGGATAAACCATGTTAGGTCACAAATCAAGTCTCAACAAATTTGTTAAAAATTTGTGGTCATTTCCAGTATCTTTTCAGAACCATGATGGATTAAAACTAGAAATCAAAAACAAGTGAAACTCTGGAAACTATACAAGCACATGGAAATTAAACAACATGTTCCTGAGCAACTTATGGGTCCAAGAAGAGATTAAACAGGAAATCAAAAAATTTCTTGAAACTAATGAAAATAAAGACACATCATACCAAAACTTATGGGATGCTGCAAAAGCAGTGCTAAGAGGGAATTTTATTGCAATAAACACTTACATCAAAAGAATAGAAAGATTTGAAATAAACAACCTAACACTACCACTCGAAGAACTAGAAAAACAAGAACATCTCAATCCCAAAATTAGTAGATGGAAAGAAATAATTATGATCAGAGCAGAACTAAATGAAATAGAGACCCCCCCCCAAATGATACAATAGATCAATAAAACAAAAAGTTGGTTTTTGAGAAGGTAAACAAAATAAACAAGCCATTTGCTAGGGTAACTAAAAAAAGAGAGAAGACCCAAATAACAAAAATCTGAAATGAAAAAGGAGACATTACAACCAATACAACAGAAATACAAAAAGCATCATTAGAGACTATTATAAAAAACTATACACCAACAAATTTGAAAACTTGGAGGAAATGAATAAATTTTTGGACACAAACTACCAGGACTGAACAAAGAAGAAATATAAAACCAGAACAGACCAATAACAAGCAACAAGATTGAAGCATTAATCAGCAGTTTCCCAACAAAGAAAAGCCCAGAACTGTATTGCTGCTGAATTCTACCAGACCTTTAAAGAGGAGTTCTCTTCAAACTATGCCAAAAAAATGAAACAGAGACCATTCTCCCAAACTCATTCTATGAGGCCAGCATCACCCTAATGCCAAAACCAGACAAAGACACAACAAAAAAGAGAAAACTACAGGCCAATATCTTTGATGAACATAGATGCAAAAATCCTCAGCAAAATATTAGCAAACAGAATTCAGCAACACATCAGAAAATCTACATGCCATGATCAAGTGGGATGCATCCCAGGGATTCAAGGATGGTTCAACATACACAAGTCAATAAATGTGATACACCACATCAACAAAATCAAGGACAAAAACCATATGATTATCTCAACAGACATAGAAAAAGCATTTGACAAAATTCAACATCCTTCATGATAAAGACTCTCAGCAAATGAGGTATAGAAGGTAAAAGCCATATATGACAAACCCACTGCCAATTTCATCCTGTTCCTTAAGAACAGGAACAAGACAAGGATGCCCACTATTACCACTCCTATTTAACATAGTAGTGGAAGTACTAGCCAGAGCAATCTGGCAAAAGAAATAAAGGGCATCCAGACTGGAAAAGATGAAGTCAAACTGTCCCTGTTTGCAGATAACATGATTCTACATATAGAAAAATCTAAAGACTTGTATTAGTCCAGTTTTGTGTTGCTATTACAGAATACTTCAAACTGGGTAATTTATAAGGAACAGAGATTTATTTGGCTCACAATTCTGGGACAGCTGCATCTGGCATGAGCCTCAGGCTGCTTCTACTCTTGGTGAAAAGCAGCAGGCAGATGGCAGGTACAGGAAGATCACACGGTGAGAGGAAGCGAGAGAGGGGCGGTGCCAGGCTCCTTTTAAACAACCAGATCTCATGGGAACTAACAGAGCAAGAACTCACTCACTAACCCCACCCCCCAGGAAGAGCATTAATCCATTCATAAGTGATTCACCCCTATGACTCAAACAGCTCCCAACACTGCCACATTGGGGATCAGATCTCCACATGAGTTTTGGGGGGACAACACATCCAAACTCTATCAAGACTATACCAAAAAACTCTTACAACTGATAAACAATTTCAGTAAAGTTGCAGAATAGAAAATTAACACACAAATCTCAGTAGCATTTTTATACTCCAATAACAAACTAGCAGAAAAAAAAATCAAGAAAGCAAGCCCATTTACAGTAGTTAGTAATAATATTAAAAAAATACTTAGGAATCTTTTTTTTTAAGTTTTCTCATTTCACCAATTTAATTAATTTTAAATTAACATTTACATAATTCTCCAAAATTCAAAGCTGCTTAATGTGAGAAAGCAACTAGGTATCAATTTAACCAAGGAGGTGAAAGATCTCTACAATGAGAACTACAAATCACTGCTGAAAGAAATTAAAGAGGACACAAAAAGATGAAAAGACATTCCATGCTCTTGGATTGAAGAATTAACATTGTAAAATGGCCATACTGCTCAAAGTGATCTACAGATTCAATGCAATCCCCTTCAGAACACCTACTTTCTTCACAGAAATAGAAAAAACAATCCTAATATTCACATGGAACAACAAAAGACCCCAAATGGCCAAAGCAATCCTGAGCAAAGAAAAAAAACCAGAGGCATAACACTACTGGACTTCAAATTACACTAAGCTGTAGTAACAAAACCAGCATGGTACTGGCATAAAAATAGACACTCAGACAAATGGAATAGAATAGAGAACCCAGAAATCAACCCACATACTTAACAGCCAACTGATATTTGACAAGGGCAACAGGAGCATACATTGGGGAAAGGACAGCCTCTTCAACAAGTGGTGCTGGGAAAACTGGACATCCACATGTGGAAGAATGAAACTAGACCTGTACCTCTCACCATATACCAAAATCAACTCAAAATGGATTAAAGACTTAAACATAAGACCCAAAACTCTAAGACTATTAAAAGAAAACATAAGGGAAACACTTCAGGAAGTAGGACTTGGCAAAGACTTTACGAACAAGACCCCAAAAGCACAGGCAACAAAAGAAAAAAATAAAGAAATGGGATTATATCAAACTAAAAACTTCTGCACAGCAAAAGAAACAGTTAACAGAGCAAAAAGACAACCTACAGAATGGGAGAAAATATTCACAAGCTATGCATCCAACAAGGGATTAATATCCAGAGTATACAAGGAACTTATACAATTTAACAGTAAGATAACAAGTAATCTAATTAAAAAATGGGCAAAGGATCTAAATAGGCATTTCTCAAAGGAAGATGGCCAAATGACACTTGAAATGACAAATGGCCAACAGGCACTTGAAAAAATGCTCAAAATCACTAAAAATCAGAGAAATGCAAATCAAAACCACATTGAGATATTATCTCATGCCAGGTAGACTGAACATTATCAAAAAGACAGAGAATAACAAATGCTGGCGAGGATGCAGAGAAAGGGTAACCCTCCTACACTGTTGGTGGGACTGTAAATTAGTGCAGCCATCATGGAAAACAGT
The DNA here is from genome assembly GCF_000696425.1 of Galeopterus variegatus. NCBI lineage: Eukaryota > Metazoa > Chordata > Mammalia > Dermoptera > Cynocephalidae > Galeopterus > Galeopterus variegatus. Next base: position 229,570 of record NW_007729453.1, on the reverse strand, counting down.
GTGGATGTTCCTAAAACAACTACAGATAGAACTGCCATATGACCCAGCAATCCTGATGCTGGGTGTATACCCAAAGGAATGGAAATCAACATGTCAAAGGGATATCTGTACTCCTATGCTTATCACAGCTCTATTTACAATAGCTAAGAGTTGGAACCAACCTAAATGTCCGTTAATATATGACTGGATTAGGAAAATGTAACATATATACACAATGGAGTATTAACTGTGCCATAAAAGGAATGAAATTCTGCTATTCAAAGCAACATGAATGAATTTAGAGAAAATTATGTTAAGTGAAATAAGTCAGGTACAGAAAGAGAAATACCACATCCTCACTCATAAGTGAGAACTTAAAAAAAAAAAAAGATAGAACAATGACAATAATTCCTTGAACTTTCAAAAGGAGAAAATGGAACTGAGGCCACCAGAGGTGGGAAAGCGAGAGGTCAAGGGGCCCACATCTGGTGAGGGTCTTCTTGCTGCATCATTTCATGGTACAAGGCAGAAGGGCAAGAGAGCATGAGAATGCAGCAGGAGGCCAAACTCACTTTTATAAACAAACCCACCCTTGCAGTAATGAACCCTCTCCCACAGTAATGACATTAATCCACTCATGAAGTCAGAGCCCTCATGACCTAATTACCTCATAAAGTTACCACCTCTCAACACTGTTGCATTGTAGATTAACTTTCCAACACATTAACATTGGAGGACACATTTAAATCATAGCAGACAGCATTAAGAGGTGGGCCTTTAAGAGGTAATTAAGTCATGTGAGCTCCACCCCTCTTACATGGGATTAAAGCCCTTATAAAGGAGGCTTCACACAGTGTTCAACTAGCTTGCTGTTCCACCTTCTACCAGGTGAGGACACAGCATTCTTCCCCTTCAGAGTATGCAGCAACATGGCACCATTTTGGAAACAGAGAGCAGCCCTCACCAGACAACTGAACTTGCTGGCACCTTGATCTTGAGCTTCCCAGCCTCCAGAAGTATGAGAAATAAGTTTCCAATTCTTTATAAATTACCAAGTCTGTGGTATTCTGTTATAAAACCACAAAACAGAAAAAGACATAAATCAGGAATGTAAATCTGCAAGATTGTTTTAATAATAGATAATTTATAATATAATCAACTACATTATCAGGTTATAGGAGAAAAGATGTGTGGTCATAAAAATAGGCACAGAAAAAGTGGGCTGTTGGTACATCAGTATTTGTTTTGTTATTATTTTAAGCTGTTTGTATATGGTTTACACACTTTATATATAATGTATTTCACAATAAAATGACTTTTCAAAAGCAATGAGGAAAAGGGAAAAAACTTGGTAGATTTGGCTATATACAAATTAAAACTTTCTCTATACCAAGAAGATCATAACAATAGTAAAACATATATGACATATGGTGGTATCCTTAACACATATGAGGTCCTTGAAAATCAATGAAATCATCTTTTGCATGGGTAAAGTGAAAACATCGACATGAAAACATCACTTAACAAGCTTCTGTTCTTTCACCAACACATCTTAAGGAGTCCCTGTTGTGCCCTACCTACAACTAGTAGTTATGTTTAATGTGTACTTTACTACTATCTAAGTTTTGGCTCACTCCACTATCTACCACTAACAACAAAAACAACCCCCCTCCCAAAACAGTGTTACTTTGAAGGTAGCTGGAGGTAGCTGGCACAGATAATGGGACAGGAAAAAAGCAAGATTAGCCTAAAACATCTTGCCATTCTCAGAGAGCAAGTTTGCCCTTTTTTCTTTGTAACCTTTTTATTTCAGATTTGGTTTTTAAAAACATCTGCAAAAAAAAAAAAAAAAAATCTGATGTTAATGTGGGCAAGAAGAAAGAAGCTTTTCAAGCCCCACTCCCACCACCACACACCCAGGCCAGCAATGTAGCCAGCCAATGCCTGGGATTCTGAGATGGTGGCTGGGTCAGCCCCGCCCTTGCTTGCAACCAGATCCTAGAATGTACTTGTTAACCAAGTGTGTTTCTTTGGGGTGTGTGACATATCTGCTCATGTCCTTCACCAAATTTCTGCTTAGATTTTTCTAATTCATTTTTAAGAGTTCTTTTTGCAATAAAAATGTTAATCTTTGTGTGTTTAGTAGAGAGTAGAATAATGTTTACCAGAGGCTGGGAGGGGTGGGGGTAGGGAGGAAGATTCGGGGTGAACTAATGGAGACAAAACTATGCTATCTACCCTAAATGAATCATTGTGCAAGATATGCATGTATTGAAATAACACACCATACACCACAAAAATAAATATAAATAAAATTGAATTAAAAAAAATAAAAATAAAGCTGTAAGTCAGAACGGCAGCAAAACTACCATTCTATTTAATTTTTTAAAAAGCAGCTTTCTGCGAATAAGTAATAAGGTGAGATTAGCTCACCTCCACCTCCATGCTTCATTCAATTCAATAGCCTTTTATTGATAACTTCTAGGAATTGGGGAGATAAAAGGATACTTTTATGATACTAGTGATGCCGAACAGTTGGCATAATTGCCAAACAGTACACCTAGACACAGCAACCTCCAGCTGGAATGAAGGCAGGGCATCATCAGCACCCCTAATCTTGGAATTACGAAAGCTAACAGGGCCAAAAAATTTTCTTCTTCCCCACCCCTGGAAACTAGAGTTGCAGGCACATGACCTGGTTTCACCACTAGGATGCTCTAGAACTTTAATTTGCCAGAGGGATTTCTTATAGGATACAGTATCCCTCCCCACAGTCCAAACAAAATTGGTCTTAGAATCAAGAGATGGAAAATGGAAATGGTGCTTTTCACAATAATGCATAATGGCATTTGCAGAATGTTTGCTCTCTGTTCCCTGAGACTCTGAGCTCTGCTGGTTTAGAGGTGTTAGTTCCCAAGAGGGATGCTTCCACCAGTTGAAAACTGAGTCTGTCTCCTTGGCCATTTTGGGCTCTTCATGCAATTGAACCAGCAGACAAAAAGGCAGCTTATGGTGTTGGCTGGAGTAACCAATACTTGATAATCAAAGAGAAATAAGATGTTGCTACACAGCGAGAGCAGGCAAGTATGTGTTTGGAACTCAGGGGAGTCTCTAGGATTGCCCTGAAACTGCTATATTCAGAGGTAAAAGTTAATAGATGTCCACAGTGACCCAATAAATGCTGGACTACTGAAGAATAAACGATGAGTCACCCCACTATTTAAAGAAATCTGCCAGCTGATTTGCTGTTTAATAGCAAGAGGAACATGAAATGACTAGAAAAAGAGGAAACCTACTGGTTACAAACTGGGGACAAGATATAAAAACAAGAACTGTAGGCTCTATCTGAATTGACTCTTTGTTGTACCATGTATGATTTTAACTAATCTTCTTTTTCTTTTCCTCTTTTTTGCCCATTACTTCTAGTGGGGAATGTTGGCAGTAAGGATGAACTTTACAATTTACTCCATAATTACAGAATATTGAGACAGTATTGCATCAAAACTAGAGGAGGGATGAACATTACCCAGAGATTCTGGAACCAGAGCCAGATGCAGTAACTGATGAAATTTTGAGATGCCCCTCAATTTGGGGAGAGGATGATCCTGTTTTTAGCTGTGGGAACTTCAGCAGCATTATTTTAGGTGGGAGAAATTTGGGGTTACAAAGTGTAAACATAGAAAGAAGAGTGCTTGCAGACTTTGGGCAAATTGGTAGACTTCAGCGAGCATTTACCATTTGGGATGCTATCCTAGTCAGAACACCCTTTCTATGCTATAATCATCTCCTATTGTGAGAGTCTTGGTAAGAGACAGGTCCCTAAGCTTGTCCCATAAGATGCTTCCATCGTGACATTGAATCTTAAGAGAGAGATGCAGAGGTACAGAGAATGTTGAGAAATTATTCACAGGAGTGACAGTAGCATTGAGTCCATTGATAATGATGGCATGCCCTTACCAGACAGTTTCTATAGAATGATATATCTTCATTATTTGCAGAACATGTATTTGTTAATTTACTCACTCTCTAAAATTTACTTGTAACTCTAAAATCAATACTTGCAGCATTCTCATAGTCATTTATAGGCATGTGCATGAGCAGAGAGGGAAAAGTTTGAGTTGTTTAATGCACGTGTTCCAAGCTAAGGTTAAACAAGGAGATGCTCTGCCTTCTCATTTCAGCTCTTATACTATAAACTGTCATCTTTCTTTGGTGTGTTTAGTGCCATGCTTTTTGAATTTTTGTGTCTTTTGTTGGCAATTTCACTGCCCCCATAGTTCTGAAGTACTGTCTAGTGTTTCTAAGCATGAGAAGGCTGTGATGTGCTCCATTCATGCATCAGTTATAATGCATCTAGCCTCATCACAAAGAAATAATATGCTAATTACCCTGATTTGATCACCACACATTATATACATGTATTGAAATATAACTTTGTACCCCATAAATATGTATGATCAGTGTGCCAATTAAAAATAAATTTAAAAAAAATACTAAAAACAACAACAACAACAACAACAACAACAAAAAAAAAATAATGCATCTAGCCATGAGTTCGATGTTAATAAATCAACAATATATATTAAATAAGGTGTCATTAAAGAAAAACACACATAAAGCAAGGTTATGTATTGATCTGTTGATGAAAATGTTGTGACCAGATGCTTGCAGGAACTTAACCCTGTAGTTCTCCTAGGAACAATAATTCAGTATTTGTTAATTAAGAGTTCGTGGAGACATTATAGAATATACAGTGAATGACAAGAACAAACTGTATTTCTAGCTGCATAGCTTCCCTTGGGTCTTGCCCATTTCTTGAATTTGCTTATTCAGTTTTCCTGGATATTGCATAAGTTACCCTATTGCCATACCTGATTTCAGTTAAATTTCTTAGTAGGTAAGTCAGCTGGAGTAAACCTCTGTGGCTTTCAGCCAAGAGAATCACAGACAGATTAGCCCTTACATGGCTGAACCAATGCCAGCAGCTACCTGCTCCCAAATTCTGTGTTATGTATGAAAAGTAAACCCGTATTTGTTTAAATACTGTTAAGTGGGTTCTTTGTTACCAACTTAACACAGATTAACACATTCCCAACTGATAAAAGTTCTTATATGCCCTCAGACTCACTGACCTATTGCCCCTCCTCACACTCTAATAAATTCTGGTTAAAGAGTTGATCTTGCTCTCTCTCTCTCTCTAGCAGGTTTCATCTGCACTGGAACTTGGGCAGTGTTTTCCCTGAACATTCTCCTGTAGGCAACAAATTATTTTCTGTGAATTGCTCCCTACTTTTATTGTGTGAGAAAATTAATCCCTTATCTGTATATATTACTGGATATGGTAGAGTAAAGCTTTTGAAAAGTTCCACATCCACCAGAGAATATAGAATGCCATGTGCATGTCCAGGACTAGATGCATGCTTAGAAAAGACCTGAGAAGACCCTAATATTTTACCTCTGACTAATCTTTAAGGTCCGCGTAAGCAGAAAGTAAAGGCTAAAGTAGAGTTATAAGTGGCCTGGCTGAGTGTTGAAGGAGTGCCCCAACTCAGAGCCAATCTGCAAAGACCAGAAAAGTATTTTTATTCTTTTTCCCCCTTTCTTGTATCCACTTGTTTAAAAAAACCATTGTCAAGTCACTAGCTGACTACTAAGCAAATGTGACTGACCACAAACAACAAACAATACATTCTTTACAAAAGTACGTTTGAGACACATCCAGGCCAGCTATGGAGCCAGCCCAATGCCCATCTGCAGGTCCTGAGAGATAAGGGCTGTGGGCCTTAGTCCCACGACTGCCACACATCCAGGCCAGCAAAAGAGCCAACCAAAGCCTGGGACCCTGAGACAGGGGCCAGGCCAGCCCTTCCCTGCCCCCAAACAGATCCTAGAATGTACTTATTAACCATGTCTGTTTTTGGGGTGTGTGTGACTTATCTGCTCTTGTCCTGCACCAAGTTTGTGCTTAGATTTTTCAAATTCATTTTTAAGAGTTATTTTTGCAATAAGGATGTTAATCTTTGTGTGTTGGAAAAAAAAGTAGAGAGTAGAATAATGATTACCAGAGGAAGGGGTGAGGGTGAGGGAAAGATTAGGGGTGAACGAATGAGGACAAAACTATGCTATCAACCCTAAGTGAATCATTGTGCAGGATATGCATGTGTTGAAACAATACACTGTACCCCACAAAAAATAAATATAAATAAAATTGAATTAAAAAAAGTAGGTTTGAAAATTTACTAAACAAACAAGTAACTGCAACTTACAACAAGTAGCAACAACAAACCCTAAGGATAGAGGAGAGTATGATTTTCAGAGTTACCACAGTATAATATTTAAAATTACCAGTTTTCAACAAAATTTATGAGGCGTGAAAAGAACCAAGAAATTATGCCAATGAAATACACGTTTTGGAGGAGAAGCAGGACGAGATGGCACACTATACATGCCTACGGAATGTTCCTCTTACAAAAAAGGACCAGAACAACTAATAGACAGCAAAATATTGACAGCAGTGTCTGAGGGAGAGCACAGGAGTACAGCAGGAGAAAGGTGAAATACTTGTGGAGCACAAAAGACCAGGATGGCAGTATAGAGAGGAAAGAGAGGTACATAATTTCAGCTGCTACATCTGCACCATGGGGATCAGTACACAAGAGACTTTCCCAAGAAGCAGCTGGCTGGGCCCCCAATTGGCAGGCCTACTCTTTGGCCTCACCCACTACCCAAGAAGCAGCTGACGGGGACCACTCTGCAGCCCCACTAAACTAACAATAGACTTCTCAGCAGACACCCTACAGGCTAGGAAAGAAAGAGATGATATACTCAAAGTACTGAAAAAAAAAAAAACTACCAGCAATAACACCCAAATCAAAAAAGCAGAGATTGGTAAAATGGATGAAAAAAATATGACCCAACTATATGCTGTTTAAAAGAGACAGAAATTAAATTCAAAGACAGAAATGGGTTGAAAGCATGATGAAAAATGATATATCATGCAAACAGTACCCCCAAAGAGAGCTACAGTAGCTATACTATCAGCAGACAAAACAAACTTTTACACAAAAATTGTTATTAGAGACAAAGAAGAACTTTTTTATAATGACATAATGGTCAATGCACCAGGAGTATAAAACAATTACAAACATATATGCACCCAACAACAACACAGCAAAACACCTGAAGCAAAAACTGACAAAATTGAAGGGAGAAATAAAATTTAATGATAATAATTGGAGACTTGAATACCCAATTTCAATAATAAAATAGAACAATCAAGCAGAATATCAACAAGAAAATAGAAGACTTGAATAACAATATGCAAACACTAGACAAAAAACATCTATAGAAGTATAACAACAGCAGAATACACATTTGTCTGTACATGCAACATTCTGCAAGATGGATTATATTCTAGGCCATAAAACAGGCCTCAATAAATCTAAAATATTGATATCATACAAAGTATGTTCTCTTACCACAATGGAACAAAATTAGAAATTAATCATGAAAGGAAATTTGGAAAATTTGCATATCTGTGGAAATTGAACAACACACTCCTAAATAACTAATGGGTCACAGAAGTAATCACAAGGGAGATAGAACTGCAGGGCATGCAGTTTGCTAGAAAGACTGAGTCCAGGGCCAGAATTTCCACACAGCCCAGGTGTATCTGACCTCACAAGACCTAGAAGTGATTAAAAGGCCAATAATTAAAACCTGAGCAGCACAAAAAGCCTTCCCCAGAGAATCAGCAACAAAGCAGCAATTTAGCTCAACTGCAGGTTTCAAGTGCTGATCCCCACAGGAAGTTCCCCCAATTTTGGAATTAACCAAAAGACAACAAATTAGTTCCAGTGCAGAGTTTAAGAGTGATGGTAGATAATAATCCAACACAGAACTGGAAAAACAGAAAACAAAAAACCAGAGATCAGAGCCAAAGCTCTGTTATTAACCAACAAAGGTCTGTCAAAGAACAAAATTACAATGAATTTAGTTGAAGATCTCAACTGGCTTTATTGAAATTCTAGAATCAGGCAACATGTTACTCTATAAAATAGAATAAGTGTTCTTTTTTTTTTTTTCTCGTTTTTGTCTTTTTTCGTGTCCGGCAACGGATCGCAACCCTCAGTGTCGCGCCCATACCGGACCGGGACCGGCAACGGGATCACAACCCTCGGTGTTGCTCCCACACCTCGCTCAGCCAGTGAGCGGGAACCGGTCTGTATGTGGGATCCGAACCCTCGGCGGGAGCGCCACCGTGCTCTCAAGCGGTGCACTGTAGCAGTGCGCCACCAGGCCGGCCCCAGAATAAGTGTTCTAATGAGCCAAGCAGAGGAGGTTGGTTTTATGGACAGAAAAAGGCTAAAGAAAGCAGAAAGAAAGAACAAAAACTGGATTGGTTATTTCAAAGTTACTTTCCTTGTGAGGTGGGGACAGAAAGACAGAATAATAGAAAAATAACATCAGGCTATCTCTTTTGTTAAGGATTAAAGCAGAGGGAACTTCATTATCATACTTATTGAAGATTTAAGCTGGCCTCTTTGGGAAATTGGCTATTACCTTTCTCCTGACTTTTCAGAAGTTCAGACCACAGCCTAAGTGACATGGACCTTAGCAGGGGTGACTCCATTTTGAATTTTAGTCTGATCTTTGGGGTCCTAGTGTATGAACTTAGTCCAAAACAATGGCCTCATAATTTTTATGTAAGAATCTAACACCACCAAAGAATATCTATAAAGTCTAGAAGATGTAGGCATCAATGTAAAGACACAAAAATTGAGGAAAAGCACAGAAATATGACACCATCAAAGGAAACAAACCAGGCAACAGCAACGGACATAGGGGAACAGCGGATTTATGAAACGTCTGGCAGAGAATTCAGAATAACTCTCTTAAGTGTGTTCAGGGAGTCACAAGAAATACAAATAGAGAATTAAATGATATCTGTAAAACAACACAGGGGCAAATTGAGAAACTTGACAAAGGAATTGAATCAATTAAAAATAACCAAATAGAAATTCTAGAAATGAAGAGTGTATTGCCTGAACTGAAAAACTTGATAGAAAGCTCCAACAGCAGATTTAATCAAACTGAGGAAAGAATCAGTGAGCTTGAAGATAAAACACGTGAAATTATCAAACCAGAGGAGCAAGAAAACAAAAAAAAATTTAACAAAAAAGAAAAGAAGGAATGAAACAGAAATACAGCAAATACAGGACTCCACAAGCAAAATAACCTACGCATAATTGGCATACCTAAAGGAAAAGGAAAAGAATAAGGAAGAGCTATAGAAAGCATATTCAAAGAAATAATGGCTGAAAATTTCCCAAGTATGGAGAAAGATGACAGCATCGAGGTACAATATGCTCAGAGATCACCAACCAAATTCAATCCAAAGAGGAACACCCCAATTTTTTTTTTCCTTTTTGTCTTTTTTCGTGTCCGGCAACGGATCGCAACCCTCAGTGTCGCGCCCGTACCGGACCAGGACCGGCAACGGGATCGCAACCCTCGGTGTTGCTCCCTGCACCTCGCTCAGCCAGTGAGCAGGAACCGGTCTGTATGTGGGATCCGAACCCTCGGCGGGAGCGCCGCCGCGCTCCCAAGCGGCGCACTGTAGCAGTGCGCCACCGGGCTGGCCCGGAACACCCCAATTTTGATAATCAAATTATCAAAAAACAAAGATGAGGAAAGGATACTGAAAGCAGCTAGAGAGAAGAAACACATAATATTCAACGGAGCCCCAATACATCTCTCAGCAGATTTTTCAATAGAAACCCTATAGGCCAGAAGAGAATGGGATGATATACTCAGAATGCTGAAGAAAAAAGACTGTAGGCCAAGAATTCTCTATCCAGCAAAACTAACCTTCAAATACGAAGGAGAAATAGTCTTTCCCAGACAAACAAAAGCTAAGGGAATTCACCAACACTAGACCTGCCTTACAAGAAATGCTAAAGGGAGTTCTTCAATCTGAAAGAAGACAGTGCTAAGGAGCAGCAAGAAAACATGTGAAGGTACATAACTCATTAGTAAAAGTAAGTTCACAGACAACCTCAGAATACTCTATGTCATAAGAGGGGTGAATAAACCACTTACATCCTTAGTATGAAGACTAAAGGACAAACCTAAGATGACACCAACAAATACAATAACTTCATAGGAGAGAGGCAATATTAAAAATTGTAACTTGAAACAACAAAATGTCAAGGTGGGGGGAATGACACCAAAGCCTGGAGTTTGCTTTGGTTCTTTCTTTTCTTTTATATATCAAAGTTAAGTTGTTATTAGTCTAAAATAATCTGTTATAACTATAACATGTTTTTTGTAAGTCTCATGGTAACCATTACACAAAAATTTATGAAACATACTAAAAATAGTGAGAAATCAAAATAAATCAGGGACAGAATGACAAATACTGTATGGTCTTTCATAGAAGTAGAGAGTAGAATAATGGTTACCAGAGGCTGGGAGGAGAGGAGTAATTGGGGGGCGGGAGGAGAAAGGTTGGAGTAATGAGTACAAAACCGTGCTATTTACCCTTAGTGAATCATTGTGTAGTATATGCATCTATTGAAACAACACACTGTAACCCACAAAAACAAATATAAAAAAAATTTACTGTGTTGAAACCTTCCATGAGAGGTCAAAAGAGGGAGAAATTACTACTGACAAAAGTGATTTAATGGAGGTGTCTGAGAATACACGGCATTTGAGAGGGGCTTTGATTTTGATACTGGCAAAATTTGGACAGGTGAAGATAATAATAATTTTCTATTTGTGAGTTCTTAAATTTTTGAAAAAGCTACATAGTACATAAGGTCACCAAGGCAAATAAGCATTTTTTGGAGGCATATTTGTGGTGAAGAGTCTAGTCAAAGTAAAGGAAAGATATGTCTCTCAATGATATGTTGAGAGAACTATGTTGGCACATGAAATGGAAGCATTTAATGCAAATATATCTTTTGCAATGGGGGCTTTAGGCATTTTGAGGTCAGGCAATTATGACTGAGCCACCAGACATGCTTGACCTTAACTGTGCTTTAGGAACTCTGGCTGCACAATGGACTTGAAGGACAAGAAATAGGTCATAAAAATCATTTGGGGGTGCTGCAGCAATAGAACATGATGAAAATGATGGGGACCTAAACTTATGGGATGTGCTTTATGAAAACAGAAAGGAGAGAACAGTTGTCAGTAACATTGTGGAGACAGAAGTAATAAAACTTTAATTAAGAAGAGGAAGAGGTCAAAGATGACCACAAACTTTTGATTTTGGGTTACCAGGAGGATGGCCAGATGAACGCTAACACTTTGATGGATGAAAGAGCTTTGGGGAAATAATGAAGATGTGTCAGTATAATGATCACTGATGCTTCTTAATAGGTACTTCTGCATCATATATCTGAGGTCAGCCTCCATTTCTTTCAGTATGAAGCTGAACTCGAGTTAACACTTTTTAGATCCTATGGTAATATTGAGTTTAGGTGTCATCAGAATGTGCTTGTGAGATAAGACACATTAGAATGGAATAAGATATTCTTCAGGCATGTATAGAAGATTACTTAGACATCATCCATTTGGGCACCAATGTATTTCAGGCTCGTTTAGAATGACAGCTGAGCTTTTCTGTCTCCAAGTTAGAGGCAGTGTTGGGTTAAGCTCTGTTCTGAGGTTGGAAGGATTCTGTGTCCAAGATCATGGAATAAAACTGATCTGTAGTTTGTTTTTTACAAGGTGACCTTCAGGCCCCATTTTATTTTCTTTTAGCACCAACAAATACATTCCAGCCTTAAAAAAAAAAGAAAAGAAAGAAAGGAAAAGGAAAGAAAAGGAAAAAATCTCAAATCAATAACCTAACCTTCTACCTTAAGAAACTAAGAAGAGAAACTTAAACCCAAAGCAGGCAGAAGGAAAGATATAATCAAGACTAGAGCACAAATAACTGAAATAGAGAATATCAACAAAACCAAAAATTTGTTCTTTGAAAAGATTAACTATATAGACAAACATCTATCTAGACTGACAAAGAAAAAAAGAGAGAAGACTCAAGTTACTAAAATCAGATGACCCGCCCTTGCTGGCCACCCCCCCAGCCCCAGTCCTCTTGTGCACTTGCCCACTGTTCGAGACTTATATAAAGATATAACACCGACAAGAGCGGGGCCTGCTGTGGGTTCCAAGCAGAGGCAGTTTGTGGAGTCTGAGGCAATGCATTGCAGCAGCTCTCAGAGTGGAATCACCACGGCTCCAGTGGCCTAAGGTCAGGATGCTTGTCAGATGCTTACCAGAGCCCAGCTTGGCCAGGATCCCCCACAAAGAACAGTGCTGGGGGTGTTAACTGAGAATGGGCAGTACAGGAGGACACATGGCCAGCCCAAATGATCCTTTAAAAACGTAATTCAGAGTTCTGGTCAAGATGGCAGAATAGACAGTCCCCAGCATCACTCTCTCCCACAAATCAACCAATTTACAACTATAAAAGTGTAATATCAGCCAAGCTGGGGCCGCTGGAGCTCAGGGGAAGAGGAGGAGAGACCTACAGAGTTTATGGAGGCAGGAGAAACCATGATGAGAGAAAGAAAAACTGCTGAGTGTTTCATGCCACGGCTACTTTAATACTGGAACTACTGAGCGCATGGAGCAGGAGCCAGCAGAAGCTGCAGCTGTGCCTTTCGGATGGAGTTACCTGGAGGCAGGGGAGAAGAGGGCCTTGGCGGCCCCCAGGACAGCAAGACCACTTATAGGGTTCCCATGGACCCACGCAGGAGTGAGAACCCAGAACAGCTGAAAAAGGGGAACCATTCAGAGGTGGGTGAGTCAACGCAAGAGACCAGCACAGGGCCTATCCCATGGGAAGTGTTTGGAGCATGGGCGGTGGGAGAGACAGGCCCACTGGGAGAACACTGGGACACAGCAAGGACAGCCGATCTGCCCCCTAATCAGCACAGGACCACTGAGAGGAGACAGGTCAGGAATGCAGAATTGCATGGGGTGCAGTTTGATGAAAAAACTAAGGCCCAGATTAGAGTTTCTACACAACCCAGGTGCACTGAGTATCTGGAGAACCAGAAATACCTATAAGATCAACCATTAAACCCTGAGCTGCACAAAAAGCCTTCCCTAGGGAAACAGCAGCAAAGAAGCAAGTTACCTCAACCACACAGCTCAAGTGCTGGTTCCCCAGGAAGTTCCCCCATTTTAGAAGTAGGCAAAGGACAAAAAATTAGTTCCAGCCCAGGCACACCACCTGCACCTTGGGGCCTGCCAGGAGACAGGAGGCATGGAGCCAGGGACAGGACCCTCACCCACAACCACTCACACCATCAGTGCCTCTGGGCCACCCAGAGACCTGAGGTATGGAGTCAGGGACCAGACCCCCCTTCCACAACCAAGTACACCATGATAGTGCCTAGGGGCCTGCCTGGGGATGTGAGGCATGGAGAAGGGGACTGGAACCATTCCCACAACCAGGCACACCATGCCACGGCCTAAGAACCCACCTTGGGACCTGAGGGATGGAGAAGGGGACCAGAACCCCCTCCCACAACCAGGCACACCATGCCAGTGCTTTGGGGCCCACCTGGGGACCTGAGGTATGGAGTCAGGGACCAGACACTCCCCACAACATGGCACACTGACAGCACCAAGGAGCATGCCAAAAACATCACCTCCATGTGGGTGACCCACCTCAGCCACCACAGTAACCATGGCTGCTGCGAAAGTGGCTAGGCACCAACCACCACGCAGATGGTCTGCAAGCCCCTGGATTGCATTGACACAAGGAGAGTCACCAGCAGAGATAAAGAAAAGAAGAGGATGTCTTTCTCCACAAAGCCCATTTCAGAGTGACAGAAGAAGCATCTGCTCTATGATAATATTGGGGGACTGATCACACCTCTCAGCATTGGACAGATCATCTAGGCAGCAAATCAAG
>NW_007729453.1:208530-215121 GCF_000696425.1 Galeopterus variegatus | reverse complement strand
GAGGGGAGGGGGAGGGGGGGCATAAAGAATAATTATGATTTGTAACAATATATATGCTAGTAATATTGATTTGATCAAGACATCTCAATGTTGAACCCCCAAAATATGTATAATCAATTTTGATTCAATAAAATTTTTTTAAAAAATTACTAAGATCAGAAATGGAAGAGGGTGCATAACTACCAATTTTAAAGTAATAAAAAGGTTTATAAATGAATACTATGAACAATATATGCCAACAAATTGAATAACCTATATAAAATAGGAAATTCATAGAAAAACACAAATACTGAAACTAACTCAAGAAGCAGAGAAAATCTAAATAAATCTATAGTAAGCAAAGAGATTGAATCAGTGATCAAAAACTTCCCACAAAGAAAAGCCCAGGACCAGATGGTTTCACTGGTAAATTTTACCAACCACATAATGAAAATTAACACCAATACTTCACTAACTCTTCCAGAATATATGAGGCCAGTATTACCCTGATATCAAAACCAAAGACATCACTAGGAAAGAAAACTGCAGACTGATATCCCTTATGAATATAGATGCAAAAATCTTCAACAAAATACTAGCAAATTGAGTTCAGTAGTACATAAAAAGGATCATGCACCATGATCAAGTGGGATTTAGCCTAGGAATAAAAGGTTTGTTTAACATACAAAAGTCAATCAATGGAATACACAATGTTAATAGAATAAAGCACAAAAACCATACGATTATCTCAATGGACACAGAAAAAGCATTTGACAAAATACAAAGTGCTTTCATGTTAAAAAAAGAAAAACACTCAGCAAACTAGGAATATAGGAAAATGTCTTCAAACTGATAAAAACCATCTATGAATATCCTATATCTGATATCATACTTAATGGTGAATGACTGAATATCTCCTACTTGGAGCAGTAACAAGTGAAGGATGTCCACTCTTGCCACTTCTATTTAACATTGTACTGGTGGCAAGAGCCAGTGCAACCAATGGAATAAAAAGCATCTAGATTGGAAAGGAAGAAGTAGAACTATAGAAAGTTCTAATGAATCCATCCAAAAAATCATTAGAACTAATAAACGAGTTCATCAAGGTCACAAGATACAAGATCCATATACAAAAATTGATTGTATTTCCATACACTGGAAATAAACAATTCAAAAATGAAGTTAATAAAACAATTTATTTTATGAGAGCATCAAAAAAATAAAAAACTTAGAAATAATTTAACAAAGAAGTGCAAGACTTGTACACTGAAAGCTGCAGAACATCATTGAAAGAAATTTTAAGAAGACCTAAATAAACGGAGATAATACTGTGAAAGATCCAACTTAATAAAGATGGAAATTCTCCTAAAATTGATATACAGGTTTAATGAAATTCTTATCAAAATCTCAGCAGGATGTTTTGTAGATAAAGACAAGATTATTCTAAAATTTATATGGAAAGGCAGAGGAACTACAAAAGCTAAATCAACTTTGGAAAAGAATTATAAAGTAGGAGGACTTGCTCCATTTGATTTCAAGATATATCACTGCAGTAATCAAAACTGTGTATTATTGGTAGAGAGATAGATACATCAATCAATGGAACAGATGGAGAACCCAGAAATAGACCCACACAAGTCCTGCCAATTGATTTTTGACAAAAATGCAAAAACAATTCAATGGATGAAAAATAGCCTTTTTAACAAATGGTGCTGGAGCAATTGGATATATATAAGCAAATAAATGAACTTCAACCTAAACCTCAAACCTTACACAAAAAGTAACTAAAAATGGATCATAGATTTAAACATAAAATGTAAAATTATAATTACCTTAGAAGAAAACACGGGAAAAAAATCTCCAGAACCTAGGGCTTGATGAAGTGTTCTTAGACTTGACATCAAAAGCGTGATCTGTAAAAAAAAAATATCAACAATTTGGACATTACCAAAATAAAAAATTTGGGGTCTGCAAAACACCTTGTTAAGAGGATGAAAAGACAAGCTATAGACTGGGAGAAAACATTTGCAAGCTACATACCTGTTAAAGACATATCTAAAATTTATAAAGAAATCTCAAAACTCAACAATACAAAATCGACAACTCAATTAGAAAATAGACAAAGGATATGAAGAAATATTTCACTAAGGAGGATATATGGATGGCACATAAGCATTTGAAAAGATATTCAACATCATTAGCCATTAGGAAAACGCAAACTGAGACCACAAAAAGATACCACTATACATCTACTAGAATAGCTGAAATAAAAAATAGTGACAAACCCAACACTGGCAAGGATGTGGAGAAAATGGATCTCTCATGCATTGCTGGTGGGAATATAAAATGGTACAGCCACTCTTGAAAATAGTTTGACAGTTTCTTATAAGACTAAACATGCAATTATTATATGACCCAAGAATTGTACTCTCTGACATTTATCCCAGAGAAATAAAAACTTATGTTCACACAAAAAAACTACACAAATGTTCATAACAGTTTTATTTCTACAGCAAAATTATTGTCAACGACCCAAACATTTTCAATGAATGAATGGCTGAATAAACTGCTACATTCATACAATGGACTAATAATCAAGAATAAAAAGTGAACTATTGATACATGCAACAACTTGGACGGATCTCAAGGGCATTATGCTGAATGAAAAAAAGCCAATCCCAAAAGGTCACACATTATAATTCCATTTATATAACATTCTTGAAATGACAAAAGTATAGTGATGGGGGACAGATTAATAGTTGCAAGGGTTAGGGATAGTAGGGGATGGGGAAGGGCTGGGGATGACTAAAAAGGCATAGCACCAGGGGATCATTGTGGTTATGGAATGTTGATTGCAATGGTGGATACACATATCTACATACTTTATACCAATGCCAATGTGGGAAACTGGGTGAAGGATACACTTAACCCCTTTGTACCAACTTTTTAACTTGCTGTGAGCCTATAATTCTTTCAAAATAAGAAGTTTCTTTTAAAAACAAAACAGGTGGCTTATAAAATAAGCTGACCTTCCCTGTAACACTAAATGCCAAAAGACAATAGATCTACGTCTACAGTTTTGAATGGAAATGGTTGTGACCTAAGAATTTTATACTTAGCAACATTCTTTCACATGTGAAGAAAATACAAAGAAGTGTTCAGTTTCATTCATTTATTCTACAAGATATTTTGAGCTCCTACTCTGTGCCAGACAATGTGCTGGGGATAAAATAGTGAACAATACAGATATGTTTCCTGACCTCATGAAGCCCCCCACCCCAGAAAAAAAATCTTGTGGGGTAGATTTACAATAAATAAGTAAAGAAGCATATGAAGAAATATTTTCAAACTGAGATAGAGTCCATAAAGGAAACGGAGAGCCATAATTCAGACTAATATGAGAGGACGTAATTTAGAAGATGTGACTACTGTTATCCTGCCCCAATTATTCCCGGCCCTTTTCTTTGTTGACAGAGGCCATTTCTCACCACAGAGGCTGAGAAAGCTAAACACTCATTTTCCCA
The DNA here is from genome assembly GCF_000696425.1 of Galeopterus variegatus. NCBI lineage: Eukaryota > Metazoa > Chordata > Mammalia > Dermoptera > Cynocephalidae > Galeopterus > Galeopterus variegatus. Next base: position 211,618 of record NW_007729453.1, on the reverse strand, counting down.
GTCTCTCTCGCAACTAGGGGGTGGTCTGTGACCCAGTACTTGCCAACGGGACCTGAGAAGTCTGCTGTGGGGCTTCTTAGAAAGGTTTCTCTCCCTGATAGAAATGCAAAGAAAAACTTTTTCTTCCCTATCTTTGGATGTGTTGTATGAGAGTTTGATGTCCGGAGCTGTGGCAACTACCTGAGGAGAACAGGTTGAGGACAAAAGCTAAAAGGTTTTCTGCTATAAGGCCACCATTTTCCTGGTCCTTTGTCTAGGGAGAACAGGGTTTTCCTGGAGCTCTTTTGTGTGTGCCTGTTGGCAATTCGGGGTTGGAGGTTTTAGCAGCTCCCTGACCAATCAGGATATATGAGGAGCAGTAAGGAAAATCAGGGAACTCGCTGCTGTGTCATTCCTCAAGTCCCAAGATTCCTTAGGCAGTCTGCCTTCTTCTTTTTACCTTTCAAAGCCTTCCTGTGCTTGTTTGTGGTGTTCTATCCAAGATTTGTTAGTTGTAAGAGGGAAGACCTGGGATGAATGTGGTTACTCCATCATGGTGAGAACTGGAAGTCTAGAAATAAGTTTTAAATGTATGTTCTGGCTTCTCTATAGAGCTTGGTTTGTATGGAGACAAGAATAGAGCACACGGGCACTTGTTAGGAGACTGTCACATTACTCCAGGACATAGATGGTAGCTTGGACTAGACTGATAGCATTAAAGTGGGATAGACACAGACAGATCTGAGATATACGAGTATACTTCAAAAAAGTTCATGAAAAATGGAATTAAAAGATCATACAAATCTTTCCATGAATTTTTTGAAGACCCCTTATATGTTGGAAATAGAAGTAGATGGACTTGCTATTGAATTGGGTATGGGGAGTAAGGAAAAGAAAGAAATCAAGTAAAAACCATTGAATATCTCTGGCATTTTCTGAGACGGAGGAGACTGGGGCAGAGATGGGTTTCAAGGACTAGGGTAGCGGAAGTCAGCATTTTCATTTTGGACATGTTAAATTTGAAATGTCTGTGAGATATTCTAGCAGAGATATCATGTAAGAAGTTGGATGTTAATCTAGATCTTGGAGGAGTGGTCTGAGCTAGAGAGTTCAAGTTGGAAATTTTCTGCTTAAAGATATAAGACTGGATGAAATCACTTAGGGAATACATGCAGAGAGAGAAGAGGCCCAGGACCAAGTCCTGAGGAGCTCCAATACGTAGAGAAAGATAAATCATAAAAGAAGTATGAGAAGAGGAAGCCAGTGATGCACAAGGCAAACCTGCAAATCTTCTGTGACTCTGGTGTCACAGAAGCTGAGGAAGGAAAACATTTCAAGAAGGAAGGAGTGGTAAACTGTGCCAAATCCTGATGAAAGCAGGAATTACAAGTCAGTAAAGTGGCCACTGAATTTAGCAGTATGGAGTCCGCTGGTCATACTGACAAGAGCAGTTTCAGTTGGGTTATGAGGGTGGAAGCCAAATTTGAATGGGCTTATAAATAAAGGGAAGTCAAGAGGTGGTAACAATAAAGAAAAGTACAGATAAACATTTTAAGAAGTATGGCTTATGAAGGAGACCAAAGGTATTCATTTGCTCACTTCATGAACAGTTACTATATGGCCAATATGGGCTAGACATTGTTCTAGGCTCTGGGGATATATTTGTGGACAAGACAGGTTGGGACTTCCTAATGTGAAAGTATCTGTAGAAGAACTCAAAGGAGGACTTTTAACGTTGGAGAAACTAGAGTATGGCAATAATCTAGTTGAGAGGGAAATGTGATTATACAGGAGAGGGGATAACTCAAGTAGAGAAGTCTTGAGAAGGCAAAAGATAGGTTCAGAAAATATACATCCCCCGTACCTTCTTGTGAAAATTACTTGAAGATGTAGACCCCCATCTCTCACCATACACAAAAATAAACTCAAAATTGATCAAAGGCCTAAATTTAAGATCCCAAATTATGAAACTGCTAGAAAGAAACATAGGGGAAACTATACATGAAATGGGAGTGGGCAGCACTTTTTTGAGTGAGACTGCAAAGGCACAAGTGACTAAATCAAAAATAGATAAATGGGACTGCATCAAACTAAAAAGCTTCTGCACAGCAAGGTACACTGTCAACAAAGTGAAGAGACAACCTACAGAATGGGAGAAGGTGTTTGCAAACTACGTATTAGACAAGGGGCTAATATCCAGAATACATAAGGAACTTAAGCAATTCGACAGCAAAAAAAAATCAATTAAAGATGGGCAAAGGAGCTGAACAGACCTTTCTCAAAAGAAGATATACAAATGGACAACAGGCACATGAAAAAATGCTCAACATCGCTAATCATCAGGGAAATGAAATTAAAATAACAATGAGACATCATCTCACTCCAGTTAGAATGTCTATTATCACCGAGATAAAAAATAACAAATTCTGGCTAGGATGCGGAGAAAAAGGAACTCTCCTACATTGCTAATGGGAATGTGAATTGGTATAGACATTGTGGAAAACAGTACGGAGGTTCCTCAGAGAACTAAAAATATATTTGCCTTAAGATTCAGCTATCCCACTATTGGGTGTATACCAAAAAGAAATGAAATCAATATATCAAAAAGACACATGTACTCCCATGTTCACTGTAGCACTAGTCACAATAGCCAAGAGATGGAATCAACCTAAATACCCATCAATGGATGAATGGATAAAAAAAAGTGTGGTACATAAACACAATGGAATACTATTCAGCTATAAAAATCAATGATATCTCATCATTTGCAGCAACATGGATGGAACTGGAAACCATCATGTTAAGTGAAATAAGTCAGGCACAAAAGCACAAATATTGCATGATATTGCTCATATGTGCAATCTAAAAAAAAAAGTGATTGTCATAGAAATAGAGAGTAGAATAATGGTCACCAGAAGCCAGGGGACTTGATGGGGGGAGGAGGAACAGTGGTGGACTAATGGGTACAAAACTATGCTATCTACCTTAAGTGAATCATTGTGCAGTATAAGCATGTATTGAAACGACATACTATACCCCACAGATATGTACAAATAAATGTTAAAGTTTTTTTTTTTTTTTTTTTTTTTTTTTTTTTTTTTTTTTTTTT
>NW_007729453.1:196695-208205 GCF_000696425.1 Galeopterus variegatus | reverse complement strand
AGTGAGCGGGAACCGGTCTGTATGTGGGATCCGAACCCTCGGGCGGGAGCGCCGCTGCGCTTCCCAAGTGGCGCACTATCCAGTGCGCCACTGGGCCGGCCCCAATGTTAAAGTTTTTTTAATAAAAAAGTAAATTACTTGAAGATGTTCTCCAAACAAATGATGAAGCAGAATTGGGTTTAAGAATTGACTTCCAAGTGCAGCCTTATAACACCTAAGTAACAGGTTCAGATTCCTGTACCAGCCAACCACCACCAAAAAAAAAATTGACTTCCAGTTTGAAGATAGTAATTTTTCAATATTTTATTATGATTTTTTGAGACATATAGAAAAATTTTAAGAATTATACAATGAACATTCACCGTCTGTTTTCTAGAAGTAATATTTAACGATATTTGTTTTAGCATACATATCCATCCATCAACCCATCTTATTTTTTGATGCATTTCAAAGTAAGTTGGAGACATTGATATACTTCATCCCTAAGTACTTTAGTATGCTGAAAAGATAATGATTTCAGCACACATATTTAAGTCCCTTCCTTTCATAATCTCATTGAAATGACCAAAGAACTATAAAAATAGGACAAAGTCTTTATCCATTAACAATGAATAGATCAGAAACTTTTAAAAACATCTATAAAACAGTTTGATAAAAGCAGCGACTAACCTACAATTCAACACAGGCAAAGTAGGGGCTCATCTAAGAAGTAATAGGGCTGTTCCCAAGAAGAGATTTGGAAATCTCCAAAGACAGCAGTGGGGAGTGGGAGCAGAGGCAGGCCACAAACAGATGCCAGGGGGAAACCAAAGGACTTCAGTGGCTGTCCCAGCATCCCCTATGTGGACCAATTGGCTGAAGTCTGACCCCAGCCTTAATTTGTTGCCGATGCTGTACAAAGTGGAAGCCATCACCACAGCAACACCCTAAAGAAGGTAGTTGAGTCAAGGGTTTGGATCCCCATACTGGCCAGTCAAAAAAAAAAAAAAAAAAAAATTTGAACCAGTTAGAGAAGGGGTACTGTGTCCCAGTTTACTGCAGGATATCATAGTAAACACTGGCACATCAGAAATGTTCCTGTTGTACCATGGGCTCCCTATTTTCTATGAGCAGTTACACATAAGACCTAACACAGGAGCTCCAAATCTCAGACAGCAAGAGCCTGAGGCAAGAATAAAATGAAATGTCACCCTAAGGAGAAAATTCAAGTCAAGTATACACCATGGTGCTGGCACATGGATTAGTTGGGGGGGGGGGACTGATTATTTGACAAAACAATTAACCTCCCTGGTATATGACTATCATTCCATACTCCTCATGTCCCAGTTGAATCCCCCAACATAGCAAAATAAGACTACAGAAAATATAAATTTTCTGTTTTCCCCTTTGTCTGAAATACCATCTCAGAGAGAACCTGTCTCTAATGTCAGTAATAGACAAACATAAAGCCCCTCTTCAGAATGAGCAGTCAGAGACTAGTCATGAGCTCATGAAAAGACTTGAAAATTTGAGGGAAAGGACCATTCTGAGGAAGTATTTACCTTTGAAATAGATTGCTGCAAAAAATAGGTGATAACTTTAGAAAATTGTAAATTAGTAATCTCAATGAGATTTGAGAGGATATTCCAATCTCTGAAGAGGGAACAATCCAAGCTTACTGTCAGATGAAAGACATGATTGCTAAATTTGAAAATGCAATGGAGATAATGAACAGTAGATTGGACACTGCCACAAACCAAGTCAGTTATTTAGAATACGGGTTCAAGAAATTCTTCCATAACTTAAAAAGTAAAGAGATGAAGATAGCGAGTCAAAAGACTAGCAACATGAAAGAATTTCGCAGGTAAGGAAAACAACAACAAACAAACAAACCAACAAAAAAACCCTACAAGCATCCAGGCAGAAAAAAGCAGGTTAACCACAAAGGGGGAAAAAATCAGGTCACCCTCAGATTTCTCTTCCACACCACTAAATGTGAGAAGACAATTGAGTGATATCTATAGAGTTTTAGGAGGAATCAACGTTGTAACCCCCAAATTCTATATCCTACCAAGATATTACTCATGCACAAGGGCAGAAAAAAGCATACTCTCAGAAACACAGAGACTCAGAAGGTATACACATTTATTTCCTCTATTCCCAATCTTTCTTCATAGAGAAACTTCCCTGTGCACAGACCATGGGAGGTGTCCCCAAACACCTTGTCCCAGCTCCTTGGACCAGTGCTGAACGCATACCCCAAAGTGAGGCAGTCAGAGCATTCTGGGAACTGAAAATGGGACCCTGAGGGACTTATTGAGGAGATAGCTCTGGGCTCTGGATACTTGAATTGAAAGGTCATTTAGAGTTGGGCTAGGAGTCACCAGCACTGTAAACCTGCAAATTGAAATTATGGTGGAGCAGTGGGGCCCTAAGAGAGAGGAAGAATCTGATTTGCAGAATGAAGCAGGAGAATAGAGCAGATCTAAAGAGAGAAAGGAATGAGACGTTTACTTATTTCCTGTCTTTGGTTGTCTACAGAGGTTGCCTGTTGTATTTGTTTTATAAAAACCCCTTTTTGTCTTTTTTCATGTATTACTTCTGTATTAATTAATGTTCTTGTGGTTGCAAGTAACAGAAACAAACTCAGATTAGCTTATGCAACAAAACGGATGTTTTATAAGGACACAAGAGTGGCTTGAGAAATTCAAAGTCATGAAGAAACTGGGCTTCAGAAGGAAACAAGGTCTCAAACACTGTAGAGAACCCAGCAAGTCCTCTCTTTCCATCTCTAATCTCTGCTTCTCTATAAATATTTCTTTCATTCTTCTCTCTGTCATTGTCAATTGATTCCCAGTGCTTTCTGGTCCACAGGGTTGTTACCAAAATGATTACCAACAGCTCTGGAGTTTCTATCGCCTCCATCATTTAAGAGAGCTGTCAAACTGAGACTGGAATCTCTTAGTCCCAACTTCAAGGGGCCCAGGGAAAAGGCTTATTGATTCTGTTTGGATGCCCTCTCCCAGTCCAATCATCTGTGGCCCGGGGACAGGGTCATGTTTACAAACCTGTCTTCTGAAACAGACATGATGTTGATGAGGGGTAGGGGGGAGAGGAAGGAGAGAAAGAGGAATTGGTAAAGGGAAATGAAAATCAACTACACTGTATATTGATAAATTAAAAACAAAAACAAAAATACTTGTTGTCTGGAACCCCACACCTGTGTATCCAGGATGGTTCCAACGTTCTCCTAAGAGATGTCTACAACAGATTATTTTAATTACAAAAATGAATACATTGGACGATAACAAGTGTTGGCGAGGATGTGGAGAAGTCAGAATATTCGTACATTGCTGGTGGGAATGTAAATGGTGCATTTGCTTTGGAAAATAGTTTGGCAGTTCCTCAAGTAGTGAAACATGAAGTTACCGTACGACCCAGTAATTCCACTCCTAGGTATATACCCCAAAGAACTGAAAGCATATGTCCACAAATGCTTGTACACAAATGTTCATAGGAACATTATTCATAATAGTTCCATAACGTGGAAACAACTCAGATATTCATCAATTGACGAATAGTTTTATAAAATGTGGTATATCCATATAATTTAATATTATACAGCCATAAAAAAGAATGAAGTACTGATACATGCTACAACCAAGTCATTTATTTAGAATACATATTTAGAATACCTGTATTTTGATAGATCCTGAAAACATTCTAAGTAAAAGAAGCCAACATAAAAGGCCACATGTTATATGATTCAATTTACATGAATGTTTAGAAGAGGCAAATCTATAGAGGTAAGAAGTGGCTACCAAGGGGTGGGGGAAGGAATAATGAGGAGTGACTGCTAAAGGGCATTGGGTTTCTTGATGGGATGATGAAAATGTTCTAGAATATTCAATAGTGAGAATTAGGTATTGGTGCACAACCTTGTGGATACACCACAAACAGTGAATTGTACACTTTAAAAAGGTGAATTTTAGGGCCGGCCGGTGGCGCACTGCTATAGTGCGCCGCTTGGGAAGTGCGGTGGTGCTCCCGCCGAGGGTTTGGATCCCACATACAGACCGGTTCCCGCTCACTGGCTGAGCGAGGCGCGGGAGCAACACCAAGGGCTGCGATCCCGTTGCCGGTCCCGGTCCGGTACGGGGGCGACACTGAGGGTTGCGATCCGTTGCCGGACACGGAAAAAAAGACAAAAAAAAAAAAAAAGGTGAATTTTATAGTATGTGAGTCATATCTCAATAAAAAATTGTATGAAAAAAATGGATATCAAAAAAGACCTTAAAAAGATAACATGCCTATTGTAAAAAAAAAAGAAGAGAAAAAGAAATCAATACAATAAAGGACCTATAAAATGAAAAGTAGTTTTCTGACCACCTCTACAGAGTAACTCTCATTAATAGCTTGCTGTCTATTCTTCCAGACCCTTTGTTGTGCATATAAAATGTATATATACTTTCCCTAAATAGGTTTGGTAAGTTTTTTCCATCTCGCAAAGATCTGGTAGATGGTCGTACTATATGCTGATTTGAAATGTTCTCTGACCGTTGCATGAGTGCTGCATTGTGTTAACCAAAGCCTGCGCCCAGTATTGGGGGAGGATGGGAGCACAGCAGACAGGCTGCTGGACAGAGTGCACTTGTAGGTAGTCTTCTGACGGTGGGAGAATTTCTTTCCTTCCAGGGGGCACCAGCTGCCTGGGTACAGCCTTGCCTCTGCAGCCAAAGGACTTCTCCTTACATGACTGCCCTTGTTTTATCCTTCAAGCAATCACCCTTGGCTCTCTTTTGCTACAAGTTTCTATTATCTCTAAGCTTGGAATGACTCCTCCTCCAAGATGCCCCCACCATCTGTAACATTTTTTTGCCTGCATGTGTGATTCAAGGGTTTGGTTTCCTTTGTCTTTTCAATCACATCTGCCTTTCTTCTTTTATATATTCCCCATAATTCTAGGTCTGCTGGAGTATGTCTTCTAGTTTCCAAGCACTATATCTATATTTTTAAAAATATATCATTTCTGTCATTTCCAAATATTAGGGTGGGAGCTGGATGCTGGAGCATGTGGTCAGCCATCCATCTTGATCTCCATACTGCTTTATGACTTGACTTTTTCATTCAACAACATATAATGGGATACTGGTTATTGCAAGAAAACAAACCTGATTTATTCTAATGAAAGAACAAAAGGAATTTACTGGAAGAAGAATGCGATAACTTACAGAATCAAAGAAGAAAACTCAGAAAGGACACGAATCAGGACAACTTTTAGGATCTAGGTAGTCAGTTCTAATAGACAGGATACAATTGTTGACATGAATCTGCTCCGGCCATTTTTTCCTTGTCTTTGTGTTATTAAACTCAAGGCTGAAGACGGCAGTATACAGGCTGAGTTGGCAGTTCCTGAGAGAGTCTTATTGACCTAATCTAGATCACATGCTCGCCCCTTCACCATGGGAAATAAGAGGACTTAGTGGGTATTCCCACCAAGAGTGCATGTAATTATTGGTGGGGAGAGTAGCTCCCATAGGAAAAAGGAAAAGTTGTTACTAAAAGAAGAATATATGCTGCACCAGCAAAAACAAAAGTTGTCCACTACAAGCCACTCCTTGTCTGTCCAAAAGTCACCTTCCTATACACACAATTTCAAAAATTCCCCTTTCCATAATGCAACGATTCCACGTACAACTGGAAGCACACTCACCCCTTCCTCATAGAGAGTCAGCAAACGTCTCATCAGTTACTGCATCCAGACCCAAGTCCAGGATATCTGGGTGATGCCATTTCCTTCTCCACTTTCACCTGGATCCCTACTTTATGTAACCTATGGGCTAAATAATCACCACTACATCCATCACTTCCTACATAGAACAATGAAAGAGTGAAATAAAATTAATTTTAAAACATATAAATATATACATACATATAAGTAACGCATAAAGTAAGGATATTCAAGAGGAAATCTTCATTTTTACAATTGGTCAGGAGGCTGTGGCTGGCATTTATGACTTCCTTTCTCCACTACCCCTTCTAAATTCAGAATCCTTGATGGTCCTGCTATATGCAGCTGCTTTAGACTTCCATTCATTTTTACTTCTGAACACGGTAGCCGCAGGAAGTACCCCAGAGGAGTCTCTGATTGCCTTCCATACTCGTCTCTGCCCAATTGGACAGTAGCAACCCTATTTCCCCTTGATAGTCAATCATCTCAACCTAAACAGTAATGCCCTCCCTTTTTTTCTTGCCTGTTTGCCCAGTGGCATGAGAAGCTTAAAATGATGAGGGGCTGTTGTCTAATATACCACAGGGGAAGCATTCCTCTCTTCAGTATAAAACCTCTAAACTGGGAGAGTTCAGAGTCACAGAGACAGGAACCAAAATTTTTACAAGTGGTTCATTAAGTATAACATTGACAGTACTCACAGGAGTCACTCATTCCATCCCTTGATTCCTGATTCTATGTGTTCTGGCTATGAGAGTAAAAGCACCCGATATTTATCAGTTACTGTTGGACAAACCCCCAACCTAACAAGTTGTTGACTCCCAACTGATGCCATAACTGCTCTTCCCATTCTAAAAGGCCAATTGTTTTGGGGTGCTGGGATATGTAAATTCTGTGAACATTAGTGCATTGCCTGACTTTTTCTGTTGTGAGATGAGTTTCTTGGTCAGAGCAGTGTTCTATGCAATATCATAACGGTGAATGAGCTATTCAATAAGCCTATGGATGGTGAGATTTGAAGAAGCATGTGGGCAAGGAAGGTAAATCCATTTGCAGGATAACCAGACATTCCCGTGGCAACAAATCACTGCCCACTCCATGACGGAAGTAGCCTAGTATAATCAACATGCCACTATGTAGTTGGTTTGTTCTCAAGCCATAATCCCTCACTGGAAGCTCATGACAAGTGACTAGGGTTAACAAATTGGTCACTCAGCAAAGACCAATTCAGCCATATGAAGGGAAGTTGGCCCTTTGAGCCTATTGAGCAAGCACTGGGGTGGCTGGGAAAGGAGGCTGACTGATGTTCCCAAGATGGGTCATCTTGTCCACCTGATTATTGAGAGCCTCTTTCATAGCTGGGGGCTTTAATGAGTATTCTCAAGTTATATAAACAGTCTCAAACTCTGAGACCATTTTGGGAGTTCCATGTTCACGCTTCTTCCCCAGATCTCTATGCCATCAAACCTTCAATCTTGTTCCTTTCCAGTTCCTGACCTTCCAACCAAACCATTAGAAATTACCTATGATTTAGTGTATATCCACACCTCTAACTAGCTCTCCTTCCTAGCAAAGTGGACAGCTTGATTTATTGCTTGAAGTTCTGCCCACTGAGAAGACGTCCCTTCACCACTGTCCTTCAGGGCCATGCTTGAGTGGAACTGTAATATTGCAGCAGTCTACTTCCAGCTGGTACCAGCAAACATATCATGGAACCATCTGTAATCTAGCTCTTTTTATTTTAATCCCTCGATAATCTGGCCATAGGTAATTCTTGATGATCCCGTAGGTATGGGATCCAGGGAATGTGAGCCACCTGCTCATGCAACTTACTTGTGCCTCCCGGATCTGCTTGAGCCCAATCTTGTATTTACTTCCCTTTCATTATGGAATACTGGTGGGAATGCCATATTTCATTACTTGGTAGATTAGAAAAGATTAACGATAGACAGCTTAGGCTGTAGGCCTAAGGGTGTCGTAGGGTCAGGCATTCAGTCTCCACCAGAGCAAACCAAGATGTCATACTCCAAAAGGAGATCAAAACTTGATGAAAAGGGCACAGCTTTTCTTCAAACCCCTAAAGATCTCAGCTGTGATTCCCCGTCAGGGCCTTTCTTTGGATCCCTTCCCATTGCAGATTAAGCTGTTTCTTCCATAAAGGAGATAGGGAAAATAGTCTGGGCAGATTACAGATTTCACAGTGTTTACTGTCCTCCTCCCCCAGCCAGCACCAGGAAGAAGGAGGGAGGAAGGGAGCTTTCTTAGGATTCTTCCCATCCTACCTGTGAAAGCCTAGGGTGGGGGGATGGATTCCTGGAGGAAAGTGCAGCAGGAAGTTGGGAATGCCCCTGGTCACTGCAGTTCCCAGGAGATCCATACTCTCACACTAGCTCATATTTAGAAATTTCCTGCAGCAATTCATCAACATTTCTATTTTAATGTTTTTACTGACTTATGATGGCACCAAGCAGAGTCTGCCCCAGGTAAGCAAATGCTTGACTCTTCTGTCTCCTTCAGGTGTCTGTCTTTCTCCAGGTTGTTTGGCCTGAGTCCTCAGTTCTCTGATGGGTTCATGAAGAGTTTTTCATTTTCAGTCCATCCAATTTTTTTCTTATTAGTGTAGGAGCAACATCTTTCTAGCTCCCTACATCTCCAAGTTAAAACTGAAAGTTCTCTGGTCACTGAAATTTAAATTTCACATAATTTTCATGTTACAAAATATTATTTTTCTTTTGATTTTTTTCAACCACTTAAAAATATAAAAACCATTGTTATATCATAGGCTGTACAAAAATGGCAACAAGCTGAATTTGGCCCACTGGCAGTAGTTTGCCAACCCCTGATCAAAGGGGTTTATGCTAGTTTGTGGATGGTCATGTGACCCAGTGTTGGTCAATGAGATGTGAGGAAAGATTTGCTGGGTGTCTTCTGAGACAGGTTTCCTCATTCTTAACAGGAGACACATAGAAAAGGTGGCCCAGATTCTTCCTTTTGGTGCTGCATGTCTGGATATGATACATAGAACTTCAGCAGCCACCTTGCGACTATGAGATGACTAGCTTGAAGAGAAAGCCAGGAACCTGACGATGGCAGAGCAGAAAGACGAAAAGAATCTGGGTCCTTGATGACAATATTGAGTAGCTAAATTAACAAACACTGGAGCCATCCTACCTCAGAACTTATTGTTATCATAAGTTAGAGATAATAACATTTTCTTATTATTAATTGTTGTTTTCTAATTGGGTTATGTCTTCTTTTTTTTTTATTTCCCTTTTTTTATCGCAACCCTCGGTGTCGCACCCGTACCAGGGACCGGCAACGGGATCGCAACCCTCGGTGTCGCACCCGCACCGTGCTCAGCCAGTGAGCGGGAACCGGTCTCCACATGGAATCCGAACCCTCGGCGGGAGCGCCGCCGCACTCCCAAGCGGCGCACTCTCCGGTGCGCCACCGGGCTGGCCCTGGGTTATGTCTTCTGTTAGGCATTCTAACTAAAACAATGAGTCAAAAATTCTCTTTCACTGCATCAAAATAAAAAATTCTGGTCTTTGAAAGACACTGTTAAAAGAATGAAAAGATATCACAGAGTGGATGCAAATATTTGCAAATCATGTATTTGATAAAGGACTTGAATCAAGAATTTATTAAAAAAAACTCTCAAAACTCAAGAATAAAAAACAAACAATCCAACTAAAATAAAAAACAGGCAAAAGATTTGACCAGGCACTTCACCAAAGAAGATATGGAGATGGTAAATAAGCACATGAAAAGATACTCAACATCATCAGTCATTAGGGAAATGCAAGTTAAAACCATGATGAGCTACCCCCTTATTAGAATGGCTAAAAAAACTAACCAAACAAATTGTGGGAGAATGTGGAGGAACTAGAACTCTCATAAACTACTGGTAAAATGTAAAATGGTACAGCCACTTTGGAAAACAGTGGCAGTTTCTTAAAAAGTTAAATATACACCTGCCATATGACTCAACCATTCTACCCCTAGAAATATACCCAAAAGTAAAGAATATTTCCACACAAAGAATTGTACAAGAGTGTTTATAGCCACTTTATTTTTAATAGCCCCAAACGGAAACAATCCAAAGGTCCATCAACAAATGAATGGATAAACAAATTGAGATACATCCATACAATGGAATTTTACTCAGCAATAAAAATGAATGAACTCTGATACAACATGGCTAAATCCCAAAATAAAGTATGCTGAGTGAAAGAAGCCAGACAAAAAAGACTACATACTGCACGATTCCATTTGTCAAAAAGTCTGGAAAGTGCAAATTAACCTATAGTGACAGAAAGACCAGTGGTTGCCTGTGGATGGGGGCAGAAGGGTAAAGGTAGCAGGGAGGAATTAAAAAGGGGCACAAGGAAATTTTGGATGGTGATAGATATATTCATTATCTTGATTGTGATATACATAATGCACACACATGCATGCACACACGTATATACATACCTACAGTCAGCCCTCCATATTGGCGGATTCCGTATCTGTGGATTCAACAGATCAAAAATATTTTTGTTTTCATGTTTTTTTTAATTTAATTTAATTTTGTCAATATACAATGTGGTCGATTATTGTGGCCCATTACCAAAACCTCCCTCCCTCCTCCCTCTCCCCTCCCTACCAAGAACCTCATATCTGTTCGCTTGTCCTATCAACTTCAAGAAATTGTAATTGTTGTGTCTTCTTCCCCCCCCCAGTTTATTTGTGTATTTACTTATTTATTTTTAGCTCCCACAAATAAGTGAGAACATGTGATATTTCTCTTTCTGTGCCTGACTCGTTTCACTTAATATAATTCTCTCCAGGTCCATCCATGTTGTTGCAAATGGCAGTATTTCATTCTTTTTATAGCATAGTAGTATTCTATTGTGTAGATATACCACATTCTCCATATCCACTCATCTCACGATGGACATTTGGGCTGGCTCCAACTCTTAGCTGGGTCATATGGTAGATCTAATTGCAATTGTTTGAGGAACCTCCATCCATTTTCCATAGAGGCTGCACCATTTTGCAGTCCCACCAACAATGCATGAGACTTCCTTTTTCTCTGCAAACTTGCCAGCATTTATCATTCACAGTCTTTTGGATATTAGGCATCCTAACTGGGGTGAGATGGTATCCCAGTGTGGTTTCAATTTGCATTTCCAGAATGCTGAGTGATGTTGAGCATTTTCTCATGTGTCTGCTGGCCATTCATATATCTTCCTTTGAGAAATGCCTATTTAGCTCTTTTGCCCATTTTTTAATTGGGTTGCTTGTTTTTTTCTTGTAAAGTTTGAGTTCCTTGTATATTCTGGATATTAATCCTTTGTCAGATGTATATTTTGCAAATATTTTCCCCCACTCTGTTGATTGTCTTTTAACTCTGTTAATTTTTTCTTTTGCTGTGCAGAAGCTTTTCAGTTTGATATAATCCCATTTGTTTATTTTTCCTTTGGTTGCCTGTGCACTTGGGGTCATATTCATGAAGTCTGTGCCCAGCCCTACTTCCTGAAGTGTTTCTCCTATGTTTTCTTTAAGAAGTTTTATTGTTTCAGGGTGTATATTTAATTCTTTAATCCATTTTGAGTTGATTTTAGTATACGGGGGGAGGTACGGGTCTAGTTTCATTCTCCTGCATATGGATATCCAGTTATCCCAGCACGATTTGCTGAAGAGGCAGTCTCTTCCCTAGTGTATAGGCTTGGTGCCTTTGTCAAAGATCAGATGGCTGTAGCTGTGTGGGTTGACTTCTGGATTCTCTATTCTATTCCATTGATCCGTGAGTCTA
>NW_007729453.1:194804-196685 GCF_000696425.1 Galeopterus variegatus | reverse complement strand
TTTTTTTTTTTTTTTTTGGCTCAGAATTGCTTTGGCTATGCATGGTCTTTTGTTATTTCATATCAATGTCTGGATAATTTTTTCCATTTCTGAGAAAAACGTCATTGGAATTTTGATGGGGATTGCATTGAACTTGTATATCACTTTGGGTAGTATGGACATTTTCACAATGTTGATTCTTCCAATCCAAGAGCATGGGATATCTTTCCATTTTCTTGTGTTCTCTTTAATTTCTCTCAGCAGTGGTTCGTAGTTCTCATTATAGAGATTTTTCACATCCTTGGTTAACTCTATTCCTAAGTATTTTATTTTTTTGTTGGCTACTGTAAATGTGCAAGCTTTCTTGGTTTCTCTTTCTGCATGTTCACTGTTGGAGAATAGAAACGCTACTGAATTTTGTGTGTTGATTTTGTATCCTGCAACTTTGCTGAAATCATTTATCTACTCCAAGAGTTTTTTTGTAGAGGCTTTAGGCTGTTTCATATATATAGGATCATGTCATCTGCAAACAGGGACAGTTTGACTTCATCTTTTCCAATCTAGATGCCCTTTATTTCCTTCTCTTCTCTGATTGCTCTGGCTAACACTTCCAACACTATGTTGAATAGGAGTGGTGAGAGTGGGCATCCTTGTCTAGTTCCTGTTCTTAAAGGAGAAGCTTTCAGCTTTTCCCCATTCAGGATGATATTGGCATTGGGTTTATCATATATAGCTTTAATTATGTTGAGATGCTTTCCATCTTTACCTAACTTGTAGAGAGTCTTTATCATGAACGAATGTTGAATTTTATCAAATGATTTTTCAGCATCTTTAGAGATGATCATATGGTCCTTCTGTTTGATTCTATTGATATGGTGTATCAAATTTATTGATTTGCATATATTGAACCAACCTTGCATCCCTGGGATGAATCCCACTGGATCATGGTGTATAGTTTTGTGTATGTGTTGCTGTATTCTGTTAGCTAGTATTTTATTGAGGATTTTTGCGTCTATATTTATCAAGGATATTGTCCTGTAGTTTTCTTTTTTAGTTGTATCTTTACCTGGTTTGGTATCAGGGTGATGTTTGCTTCATAGCGTGAGTTTGGGAGAATTGCCTCTGTTTCAATCTTTTGGAATAGTTTGTAGAGAATTGGTGTTAATTCCTCTTTGAATGTTTGGTAAAATTCTGCTGTGAATCCATCTGGCTTTTCTTTGTTGGGAGCCTTCCGATAACAGCTTCAATCTCTTTTATTGCTATTGGTCTGTTCAGATTTTCTGCATCATCTTGGCTCAGTTTTAGTAGTTTCTGTGTGTCCAGAAATTTATCCATTTCCTCCAGATTTTCAAATTTGTTGGCATATGGTTGTTTATAGGAGTCTCTAATGGTTCCTTATATTTCAGAGGTATCAGTTGTAATATCACCTTTTTCATTTCTAATTTTTGTTATTTGGGTCTTCTCTCTTCTTTTTTTGTTAGCCATGCTAATGGTTTGTCAACTTTATTTATCTTTTCAAAAAACCAACTTTTTGATTCATTAATCTTTTGTATCATTTTTTGGGTTTCAATTTCATTAAGTTCTGCTCTGATCTTAATGATTTCTTTCCATCTGCTAACTTTTGGTTTGGATTGCTCTTGTTTTTCTAGTTCTTAAGGTGAAGTATTAGGCTGTTAACTTGCCATCTTTCCATTCTTCTGAAGTAAGCATTTAATGCATAAATTTCCCCCTTAGTACTGCTTTTGCAGTATCCCACAGGTTTTGGTATGATGTATCATTGTTTTCATTAGTTTCAATAAATTTTTTGATTTCCTGTTTGATTTCTTCTTGGACCCATATGTCATTAAGTAGAATGCTGTTTAATTTCCATGTGTTTGTATAGTTTCAAGAATTTCTTTTCTT
>NW_007729453.1:190550-194459 GCF_000696425.1 Galeopterus variegatus | reverse complement strand
ATCTTGGAGAATGATCTATGTGCTGATGAGAAGAATGAATATTCTGAGGTTGTTGGATGGAATGTTCTGTAGATATCTGCCAAATCCAATTGGTCTAGAGTGTTGTTTAGATCTTGTGTTTCTCTGCTGATTCTTTCCTAGATGATCTGTCCAATATTGATAGTGGGGTGTTCAAGTCTCCTGCTAATCATGGTATTAGTGTCTATTTCCTTCTTTAGGTCTAATAGAGTTCGCTTTATAAATCTGGCTGCTCTGACATTGGGTGCTTATATATTTATGATTGTTATATCTTCTTGATGGGTGAATCCTTTTATCATTATGTAGTGGCCCTCGTTTTCTCTTTTTAAGGTTTTTAGTTTAAAGTCTATTTTGTCAGATATAAGAATAGCTACTCCAGCTCATTTTTCATTTCTGTTTGCATGGTAAATCTTTTTCCATCCTTTCACTCTCAGTCTGTGTGAGTCTTTACAGGTGAGGTGGGTCTCTTGAAGGCAACATATAGTTGGGCCCTCCTTTTTAATCCAGTCAGCCAATCTTTGTCTTTTGATTGGGGAATTTAATCCTTTTACATTAAGAGTTGTTATTGAAAAGTGTTGATTTACTCCTAGCATTTTATTGATTTTTGTTTGGATGTTGTTTTCATCCATTTCGTGTTGCTATAACAGAATTACCTGAGACTGGGTAATTTATAAAGGAAAGAGGTTTATTTGGCTTACGATTCTGGGACAGCTGCGTCTGGCATGGGCTGCTTCTACTCATGGTGGAAGGTGGCAGGCAATTGGTGGGTACAAGCAGATCACATGGTGACAGGAAGCAAGAGAGAGAGAGAAGGTGCCAGGGTCTTTTTAAGCAAATGAGCTCTCGTGGGAACTAATAGAGTGAGAACTCACTCATTAACTCCCCTCTCCCAGGAAGAGCATTAATCCATTCATGAGGGATCCACCCCCATGACTCAATCAGTTTCCAACAGGGCCACATTGGGGATCAAAATTCCACATGAGTTTTGGAGGGGACAACACATCCTAACTCCATCATTCCAACCCTGGCCCCCCAAAGCTCATGTTCCTCTCACACACAAAATACAGTCATTCTATCCCAACAGTCCCAAAACTCTTAGCTTGCTCCAGCACCAACTTAAAAGTCCAGAGTCCAAAGTCTCATGTGAGACCAAAAGCAAAAGTCCTTCCAGCTGTGAACCTGAAAAACAAAACCAAATTTATCTACTGCCAAGACACAATGTTGGAACAGACATTGGGTACACATTCCTATTCCAAAAGGGAGGAATAGGCCAGAAGAAAGGAAAAATAGGCCCCAAACAAGTCTGAAACCCAGCAGGGCAGACATTATGTCTTAAAGCTCCAAAATAATGTTCTTTGACTCCAAGTCCTGCATCCTGGGCACAACTGGGCATCTGGGTCCCCAAAGCCTCAGGCAGCCTCACTCCCACAGCTCTACCAGGTGCAGCCCAGTGGGCTGCACTGGTGCCTGCAACTTTTCCAGGCTGGTGTTCCACTCTGGTAGCTCCATAAGTCTGGGGTCTCCATGATGGTCCCGCTGCCTTGGCTCTACTAGACATTTACCTGGTGGGGGCTCTCTGTGGGGGTTCCAACCCCACTTTCCTGTTCAGCATTGCTCTGGCAGATGGCCTTTGCAGTGGCTCCACCCCTGTGGCAGGTCTCTGCCTGGGTCCCCAGGCTTTTCCATTCATCCAGTGGAATCTGGGTGGAGGCTGCCATGACTCCACTGCTCTCATATCCTGCCAGCCTGCAGACTTAACATAACTTGGATGCCACCAAGGTTTCGGGCCTCTACTCTCCAGGGCTGCTGCATGAACCACACTTGGGGCCCCTCCAGCCATAGCAGCTGGGATTCAGGGAGCAGGATCCCAATGGCAGCTGTGCCCCAGGTCTGTCTTCCAGGATAACTCAGTCCTTCTAGGCCTCAGGGTCTGTGATGGGAGGGGCACCTTTCCAGACTTCTCAAATACCTGTGGGGCTTTCCTCTCATTTTCTCCACTATTAGCATCTGGCTGCCTCACCTCCAAGATAACGTCTTTAGCAACCAGTTTATCTGCTTCACCCTTGCACTGTTCACCTGCTCTCCACTTCTTTACTGCATGGCCAGGCTGCAAATTTTCCTAACCTTTACTCTCTGCTTCCCTTTTAAATTCTGGCTTTACATCATGATTTTGCCACCATAACTCAAGGTAGGCTCTTAAAAGCCACCATGCAGCTTCCTTACTGCTTTGCTGCTTAGAAATTTCTTTGGCCAGGGCCGGCCCGTTGGTGCACTCGGCAGAGTGCGGCGCTTGGGAGCGTGGCGGTGCTCCCGCCGAAGGTTCGGATCCCATATAGAGACTGGTCCACTCACTGGTTGAGCGCGCTGTGGGCGCGACGCCGAGGGTTGCGATCCCGTTACCAGTCACGAAAAAAGACAAAAAGGAAAAAAAAAAAAAAGAAATTTCTTTGGCCAAATGCTCTGGTTCACAACCCTTAAGTTTCAACTTCCACAAAGTCCAAGGGCATGCACAACATGCAGCCAGGTTCCTTGCTATGGTGTAGCAAGGGTGATCTTTTGTCCAATTCCCAATAAGTTCCTCATTTCTATCTGAGACCTCATCATCTGCATGGCCTTTACTGTCCACATTTCTATCAGCATTCTGCTCGCCCCCACATAAGTCTCTAAGACATTCCAAACTTTCCCTCATCTTTTTCTCTTCTTCTAAGTCCTCCAAACTCCTCCAACCTTTGCCCATTACCCAGTTCCAAAGATGCATCCACATTTTCAGGTATCTGTATAGCAACACCCCACACCTTGGAACCAATTTTCTGTTTTAGTCCGTTTTGTGTTGCTATAACAGAAATACCTGAGACTGGGTACTTTATAAAGGAAAGAGGTTTATTTGGCTTACGATTCTGGGACAGCTGCGTCTGGCATGGGCCTCAGGCTGCTTCTACTCATGGCAGAAAGTGGCAGGCAGCTGGTGGGTACAAGCAGATCACATGGCAACAGGAAACGAGAGAGAGAGAGAGAGAAGGTGCCAGGGTCTTTTAAAGCAACTGAGCTCTTGTGGGAACTAAAAGAGCGAGAACTCACTCATTAATCCCCTCTCCCCCATGGAGAGCATTAATCCATTCATGAGGGATCTGCCCCCATGACTCAATTAGTTTCCAACAGGGTCACATTGGGGATCAAAATTCCACATGAGTTTTGGAGGGGGCAACACATCCAAACTCCATCAGATGTCTTAAGTGTCTTTTGTTCCTTTCTTTCTGATTTTCTGTTTGTCTTCTGTATTTTTTGGTTTCTTGGGTTGTAGATAAACTTTTTTTTACTCTTCATTGTTGGCATTTTTATTTTACTAGTGGGTATTTTTTTTTTTTTTTTTGTCCTTTTTGAGACTGGCTGCACTGTGCTCAGCCAGTGAGCTCTGTGAGCGCACTGGTCATCCCTATATAGGATCCGAACCTGCGGCAGGAGCGCTGCTGCGCTCCCAGCACTGCACTCTCCCGAGTGCGCCATGGGCTCAGCCCTTACTAGTAGGTTTTGATTTTTCTTCAGTTTTTATGGCAGTGGTAGTTATTTTTCAGGTACCAAACCCAGTACTCCCTTGAGAATTTCTTGTAAGGGTGGTCATGTGGTAGTGAACTCCTGCAGTTTTTGTTTGTCTGAGAAATATACTATTTGCCCTTTATTTCGGAAGTATAGCCTTGCGGGATAGAGTATTCTTGGCTGGCAATCTTTGTCTTTTAGTATTTTGAATATATCATCCCATTTTTTTCGGGCTTTTAGGGCTGTGATGAAAAGTCAGATGTTAGTATGATTGGAGTTCCCTTTGAGGTGATTTGATGCTTCTCTCTTGCAGCTTTTAAGATTCTCTGTCTTTGAGTTTTGCCAATTTGACCAAAA
>NW_007729453.1:127505-187964 GCF_000696425.1 Galeopterus variegatus | reverse complement strand
TGTACTTTCTTGATTTTTCATATTTCTGTTATCTTTTCTTTGATGTTTAGTCATTGTGGCAAGGGATTTCATGGTCCACTGTTTTGACACTATTGTCTGGCTTGGATGCTACTGGGGCTGCCAATCTGGCACAGCTGCCTCAGTGTCTGCTTGGTCACCTGCTGGCACCTTGGGCACATGGTCACCTTGGGTCTTGGGCCTCTACAGGGAGGCGCCTCTATGGTCAGTGCACACTCAGCTGGGCTGGAGATGGGGTCTGGCAGTGGCGAGGCCTTCCTGCTAGGTTGCGCGCTGGCGCCACGGGGCATGTGGTCTCCATGGGACTCAGGCCTCTCTGGGGAGGTGCCTCTCTGTTCCGTGCGCACTTGGCTGGGCTGGGGATGGGGTCCGGCAGCGGCGAGGCCTACCTGCTCAGTCCTGCGCTGGTGCCACTGGGTGCGTGGTCTCCACGGGACTCGGGCCTCCGGATCAAAAATATTTGAAAAATAAATAAATAACAATACAGGGGTTGGCCGGTTACCTCAGTTGGTTAGAACATGGTATTGTAGGCCGGCCCGGTGGCACACTGGATAGTGCGCCGCTTGGGAAGCGCGGCGGCACTCCCGCCCGAGGGTTCGGATCCCACATACAGACCAGTTCCCGCTCACTGGCTGAGCGAGGCGCGGGAGCAACACCGAGGGTTGCGATCCCGTTGCCGGTCCCCGGTCCGGTGCGGGGGCAACACTGAGGGTTGCGATCCGTTGCCGGACATGGAAAAAGACAAAAAAAAAAAAAAAAAGAACATGGTATTGTAACACCAAGGTCAAGGGTTCAGATCCTCAAACCAGCCACCTGCTGAAAAAACAAAATAAATTAACAATACAACAATAAAAAATAATCCAAATAAAAAACAATACAGTGTAACAACTATTCACATATCGTTTTCATTGTATTATGTATTATAATTAATCTAGAGATGATTTAAAGTATATGAGAGAATTGTGTAAGTTATATGCAAATACTATGCCATTTTATGTAAGAACCTGAGTATCCACCATTTTGGTATTGACAGGGAGGGTCCTGGAACCAATCCTCTGTGGATACTGAGGGATGACTGTATGTATGTCAAAACTCACCAAATTTTGCACTCTAAATATGTGCAGTTTACTATGTACCAATTAGATCTCAGGAAAACCGTTCAAATTTTTTAAATCTTTATTTGCTTAAATAAGTTAAGGTGGGTTTTCTACTACTTTTAACTGAAGAATTCTTAACTGATGCAGTCTTCATGGTTAGGCAAACTATATTTAAATGATACACTTAACCAAAGTCCAATATACCCAGTGCACAATGGTAGACTGAAAACCAGATAATCGAAATTAAAACTACCATTTGAAAAAGGGAAGAGGACACAGCACACAGCAGTCACTACCAGTTCAAGTTCTTACTAAACTGAGTTAGCAAAGATTCCCTTCCCTAGTAGAGAATGAGTGCCTTGACCAACCAATCTACTTGCTCCCAACTCTGAGTCTGTTTGGAGAGAATTTTTCTGGCCCGATGTCTCCCTTGGTCCCATGGAAGATGGTTATTGGGGAGAATTCCCCTTCTTAGAATTGTATCCCTTTAGTGGTCCATTTCTTGTTGTCAGGTTCAGTGTATCTGAAAGTGTGATCTGTGATCCACCTGAATAGGAATCACCTGTTTAAAATATAGACTCTTGGGTCTCACCCCTGAACTACAGATTGGAATTGCTGGAAGTAGGGCCTAGGAATCTACATTTTACAAAGCATTCTAGGTGACTCTTAGGCATACCATATTAAGAAACATTGGATTAAGCCTTGAATTGCCACCCTCATGTCATACAAACAAAAGTGCAATTTAGGTTTCAATGTTATTTCTTCTCATACTGATAATATCTTCTTAGACTGCCCTAACCTAATGTTTCTCAAACTAAGGTCCATAGTGTTTTGGAAGTCCAGAAATGTATTCTCAGCTGTCTATAAAATCTTCATAAAATATTTTTATTTTTATTTTGATGATAATCTAAGTACAACAATTAAAAGCATGTAGATTTGGATGACTGCCTTATAATCAAGTCCAGCCATATAATTTTATTACATTGCCATTGCTTTTTTTAATAAGATTGGAACCCAGGTGTATAACAGTTTCTATGACTCCCTGTCCCTAGCTAGTGATGTACAAGCATGTTCTAGTCCTTGTCTCAAAGTGTAGGTATAGGAACTCCTCTCTGACACCAGTAGATGTTCAGGGTTACCTGAAAGCACCCCTTTAAGTGCTTTAGCTAAATGTCCTCACACATTGGCTAGATGATTGTGGTACGAAGTCTTGAAGCACAGACAGTATATTGTTTCCATTCATGTGACAGGGGGTAGTGAGAAGGTGAGGTCCTGGGCTACAGGCAGGACAACTGTTCTCTCAGGCAATGACAAATGATTAGACAGCAAGATCTTTTTTTTTTTTCCCCCTTTTTTCGTGTCTGGCAACGGATCGCAACCCTCAGTGTCGCGCCCATACCGGACCGGGACTGGCAACGGGATTGCAACCCTCGGTGTTGCTCCCGCACCTTGCTCAGCCAGTGAGCGGGACCCGGTGTGTACGTGGGATCCGAACCCTCGGCGGGAGCGCCACCGCACTCCCAAGTGGCACACTGTAGCAGTGCGCCACCAGGCCGGCCCCAGACAGCAAGATCTTAAAGCACAAATAAGGTAATGTTTCAATTCATGGAATGGATGCCTTTGAGATATAGCCTCTGGCCATGGTTCTGGGTTTGGTTCTCTGGTCCAAATCAGTATTTCTCGTGGCACTACTCTTCCTGATCCATCAGCCTGGCCCTTCTCAGGCCACTGATCAGCTATGTTACTACACCCAGTAGCCGGTCTCCATTACCTTGAAGGATGGGTAAATATTTTCATTTTTTCAGGATCTCAGCCTACCTCCAAGGATTTCTTGCCACAATGTGTGTGTTACAATTTGAGCTGTCCTAACCTACTACTACTACACTTTGCTTCCAGTAAAACTTTTTTGTGACTCTACACACACAAAAAAACCTCACCCCCATCCCCCATTCCATAGCCCTCTCCAAGAGAAAAAGGGATTGGTCATTTTCTAGAACTGGTGCAAAAATTCCTGTGTGGTGGTTTCAGGGTGATTGAATCAGCAATCAAATGACATCATCAAAGGTGCAGGGGCTTTCATGCTTTTTTCTCTGCCTTCCTCTACTGACAGCAGATCTTCCTTCCTGGTTGCAAGATGGCTGTAGCAGTGCCAGCATTGCATGTAGACACAACAACATCCTGTTAAGAAGTGGGGAACTTCCTCTTGTATATCTCTTTATATTACTGAAGGAAACCTTTCCCAAAAGTTCCCCAGGAGACTTCTGTTCAGGGCTTAGGACTTGGTCACATGACCATGCCTAAACCAATCATTTGCAAGTGATCACCATTGACCATTCAAGATTCCACCACCACCCCAACACAGGGCTTGGGTAGGGCTCTTTCCCTAGGACACATGACCACAAGAAGACTGAGCTTGCCAGGAAGAAAGTGGAAAAATGGATTTGGGTAGACAGCCAGCATTGCCTGCTTTATCCATCTCTCTCCAGATTCCCCATGGATGGGTCGTTTGGTTCAAAGGGTGCTACACAGGATTTCCCAGGGCTGTAGGCAGGTGGGCAGCTTGGCTGTCTCCATCTCCCCACTCAAATTCACTATCTAAGTCCCTCACTCTCTGATGGTTTAGGTACAGTTTTCCTCAATTTCATACAAAGCTGTATCCCTCAAGAGATTTGTTCTTCCCCTCTGTTGTGGGTGGTGGAGGAGAGGGGAAGTCTACCTTGGAGTATATGGGATAGTTTTCCTCACCAATTCCTTTATGAGATTAGTTATTTTGGTAGATCACTTTATCTGGATTTGCTCCATGTTCTGTCTACACTTTGCACACAGTGGAAGGGCTCAAGTTTTCTTACCACATGCCAGGAAGTAGCAGTCTAGCGATGGCTCACAGGGCAGCCCCAAGTATCACAGCAGCACTCAATGCCCTTACCCCATTGTTACCCTTGCTTTTGTCTCTTCTTGCTCATGATGAGCAGTAGTAGTGGCTAGCAGGCAGGACTGAGGGTAGTTAAATACTGAATGAAGATCCCTGTAGTCTTCCCTCCCTCATCCATTCCAAATCAGAGATCAGTGAACAGCTGAATGTAATAGTCAAACACCAAGAAGCCACAACAAAACCCATGGTATTAATTCATCCTGGTGGCATTTCAGGTGTGTGCCAAAAATGCCTCATATTTGTTCCATTGCCATTGCTGACCAGGCCTGAGCATCCCAAATATGTTTAAGGAAAGTCAGTTAAACCCCCTCTGGTTGTAGATCTCCCCAGGGATGGTGGGACTCAGTCCTGAGCTTCTGCACCCTAGCTAATTGAAGTACTGTTGTCAGCAAATTTAAATCTAGGGGAGAGTTTATAAACTGAGAATTTTAGAGCAGAAGCTCCCTAGAGTTGTTATACCTAGACTTCTTATCTTTAGAACCAAATGACTGCAACCACAAAATATGCTGTGGTGCCTTTGTCCCCAGTTATGTTCAGGTGCAGCCCATTAAGGGATCAAAGGCAATGGCTTGCTGAGAAAAATACAAAGCACTCTCAAAATCTCTTTCTCCACCCACCACTACCACCCACTTGCCCCCCAGATCACCCAAGTCATTATGCCAGGTTCTCTAGACAAAGAAGTTGTATTCTGAGGATGACACCAATTGCTTTCTCTGCCTTCCACAGGGCAGTGAAGCTTCCGGTACAGCACCACCACCACCACCCCACCCCACCCTTTTAGGCAGTTCTAGTTTCCTCCAATCTTACAGCAAAATATTAAGGCCTTAGGGAAGGTAGAAATAGAGCTCTAGTTTCTTTCTTTGATCACTTCCCTCAGCTCAGGGTCAGCCCACTCTGCCTTCCCCTAGTCTGCCCCCAAATGAGGCAGCAATGACTCATTTAGTGCCACGTGACACCAAGCAGCCCCCAACTGTCAGCCTGTGCTGGGTCATTTGCTGCTCTTTTTGGGTGTGCATTTGAACCCACTTCCTCTGGTTGAGGACTTCCCCATCTATGATTCTTGGAAGGAGATAGAGACTGCCTTCCTCTACAGACTTAAGAATGACACGTTCACTCTCCCTTGCAGCTAGCGTGCTGGCACATAACCTACTCCAGTCACCCTAGGCTTTGTCTTTGGAGCTAGAGGCAAAGAATCAAGGACCCAGGAAGAGTAGCTCTCTCAGGCAGTGCTAGCTAGCATCTGCAGCAAGATGGAGCTCTCTGCAGGGCGACAGTGGTGAAAACTGCAGACTGGAGCGCTCTGTGCTGCAGTGGGTTCCTCACCAGACCAGTTCTGTAGCGTGGTTTGCGTGTTGTTTCTAGCTGCAAACCTGCTTCACAGCCTGCCTACTGATTCTGGAAGCTGCCCAATATCCCTTTAATGAATTCTTTTTCTGCCTAAATCATCTAGAATCCCATTCAGTTGCTTGCAATCAAGGATCTGGACTGATACACAGTTATACCCCCTTCAGGAATTTGTCTTACTTTTGAGAAGTCTGAAAGGGTTATGCCCCCAGGGAGAGTTTCTATGACATTTCTTTGTAGATGTCCGCTTTGTTAGGAATACTAAAATTAGTGACTGTAAGTCTACCCACCATTATCCCACAGTATCTAGTTTAGTACCAGTGAGCATATAAGTTCTGAGCAATGCTGGAAAGCCCCTTTCAAAGAGCTCTTGCTCTGGTGAAAGACTTTGTAATGCTTCTTGAAATAATTAGCTTCATGACATCCTTTATATAGCAGACCTGATCTCTGTGAGCACATTATTTTGAAATGGGGATTTAAGTTGTGCTTTGGCAGGACCTGAATATTCAAATGTAATGAGTTTAATTGATTATGAGAGTGTTTCTTTTGAGATGATGCAATAACTGCCTGGTATTGAGCCTGCTCCTCCAGTGTGCACTGGCAGGACGGCTTTCAAAGTTGACCTTGGTACATTTGAAATCTGGTAAGCAATTGGTTCTCTCTCTAAGCCTTGGTACAGAAACTGGCCCTAAATGATGAGGCATTAACAATGCTCTAAAATCTGACCCAAAAAAAAGCTCTTGCTAGAGCTTCGAATTCCATCCGTGGGGGTCTGTTGGGGAAGAGCTTCAGCCTGTGGGGCCATCCCCTCCTCCCATGAGTGCCTGGATCCACTTTTCTCTTTTATCTCTACCTGCTGTGCCCACTTCAGGAGAATCAAAAGTATGCCGTATTGGGTGTTGTGCCAAACCTGCCCACACGGTTCCTGAGCACCTGGGGCTTAGGGGGTAGAGAGGGTGTCTGCATGACAATAATATATGTGCTGGAAAGGGAATCTTGGGGGGCAAGGGAACTGATATATATCTTGATTGTGGTAGTGGTTACATGACTTTAGGCATCTGTCTAAACTCATAGAACTGTACACCAATAAGAGCAAATTTTACTGGATGTAAATTAATAATAAATTTTAAAACAAGAATATGCATACTGGAATATTCATTTTCCATGTGTGAATTGTGGCTGCACAGTGGCAGAGAATGCAGGCACATGACCACAGTGGAGGACAGTGTCTCCAATCTAATCTAAAAGCACTATGTGGCTGTCAGCCCATGCTTCAATAGCCACCTCAATTATGTAATTCTGTAATTTGTGAGTGACTGCCCATTTTAGGGCTAGGAATTCAAATTTGTGAGGAAGGTACTGGGCTTGGCTTTCTTGCAGGCTTCTACTGAAGGCCAAAAGAATCTACTCCCTTTTCGTCTTGACATAGTACTATTCCTAGACCTTAAAAGTCTGACATCTGTATGCACTAATGAAAGATCTAGTGGGATCACCAAATGCCAAGAAAGCAGTATGCATTGAACAGTCCATAAAGACCCAATTCCCAGTCACAGGATCAACTTTCCCTAAAAAGTTCTGTGGGTGGCTGCATTCCCACCATTTCTCCTGCTTTGTTCATGAAGCCCGTCTCCATCATCGCCAGCTGCTGTGCCACACACTCTTGGTTGACCTCCTATCCCAGCAGTTCTCAACTTTGGCTGTAGGTTAGAATCACCTGGGGAGCTCTTAAAAACCTGGTACTCAGGCCACCACCCAGACCAATCAAATAACAATCTCTGGAGTGTGGAGCCTAAGCATGAGCATTTTTAAAAAAACTCCTCAGGTGATTTCTATGCTTCTGAAGGGGGGGGGCATGTTTCTATTTCATGGACTCATAGGAATACAGGAAGAGGGATGTATTAGTTTGCGTGGGCTGCCATAACAGACTTAGTGGCTTACACAACAGAAATTAATTTTCTCACAGTTCTGGAGGCTGGAAGTCCAAAGTCAAGGTGCTGGCAGGGTTGGTTTCTCCTGAGGCCTCTTTCTTTGGCTTGCAAATGACCGCCCTTTTTCTGCCTCTTCACATGGTCCTCTCCCTGTGCATGTGTGCCCCTGGTGTCTCTTTGTGTGTCCTAATCTCTTCTTATAAGGACACCAGTCAGATTGAATTAGGTCCCACTCTAACAGCCTCATTTTAACTTAATTACCTCTTTAAAATCCCTATCTCCAAATACAGTCACATCCCGAGGTGTTGGGGATTTGGGCTTCATCATATGAATTTTGGGGGGACACAATTCACCCCATAACAAGTGAGATCATGGTCCCTTTAATACTCAAACTTCTGTTAACTTAACCTGTCAGGTTTAATAGCCAAACTTATGGTCCTTTAGGAATTTGGCTGCCTGCATGAGGTAGGAGACTAGAGTTGGTATTCTGCCCATACCAACTACTGCTCCTCTTTAGACCAACATAGGACAGTTCTGCTTTGCCTCCTGAAAGCTCTGGAATAGATCAGAATAGGACATTAATTAAATTAACTCCAAGTTCCCTGCTGCATCCCAGACTGTAAAGTTTTTTCCTGTTGTATTTCCCATTCTATTTTTTTTATTTATTTTTTTATTTTTTGAAAGATGACCGGTAAGGGGATCTCAACCCTTGACCTGGTGTTGTCAGCACCACGCTCTCCCAAGTGAGCCAACCAGCCATCCCTATATAGGGACCCGAACCTGTGGCCTTGGTACCATCAGCACCACACTCTCCCGAGTGAGCCACGGGCCAGCCCTATGTATTTCCCATTCTAAATTATGCCCAGCAACCTTGTCAAATGGAGTTCACCAGAAATTGTGTTCAGCCCAAATAATAGCATAATAATATTTCAGATAATATATGAATGTCCAAAATGTAAACAATATGAAATCTCCTTACTTCTGAAATTTTTAGGAGAAAGATTAATTCCAAAAATCCAGAGTAACTTAAGTCTGAAGTTCTTTTCTCCCTAATTTCTGTTTCTGCTTAGTCTCAGCTAGAAGGGCCTCCCTCTGAGGTGTGGGGAGAGTGGAGTTCCTTTGGCAACTGCAACCTAGGCTGTCATCCTCTGGAGTAGGCGAAGTTCCTGAAGGACCTCCAAGACAGAATCAATACAATGCCAAGATTCTCATATGCCCCACTTTCCAAGAGTTCAAAAAGGTAATTAGGCACATAAGATCTTTCTGGCAACAATGTCACATGTACAAAATGTAGAAGAAAATAACACAAAGAAGCAACCAGACAAATCCGGTAAGTGGAACATTCTGCAGAAAAATTGGCCTGGTATCTTCAGCAAATCCATATCACTAAAAATGGTGTCTGTACTAGATTAAAAGAGACTTAAGGGACATAAGAAGCAGATGCCATGAATGGTCTGGATTTGGATGGAACAACTGTAAGGGACATTTTTAGGTCATTTTGGGAAATATGAATAGGAGCTGGGTGTTAGAGAGTTGAAAATTTACTGAAATAGCAAAATGGTGGTTGATGACCGAAGAAAACCAGGCTGAAGAACAGTATGTGTAGTATGATCTCAGTTTGGTGATAAAATTAAAGGGTGCATAGATGCGTGCGCGCGCGCGCGCGCGCACACACACACACCACACACACACACACACACACACACACACACACACACAGACCCTGTAGATGATGCACTAAGTTCTTATGGTGGGATTTCTGGGTTGTGGAAAATTTACTTATTTATTATATTTTTGCTTGTCTATATTTTCTAATTTTCTACAATGCATATATATATATTGCTTCTATATTAATAAAAGGTTATTTAAAAGAAAAAAATTCTCAGAAGTCAAAAGCAAAGCTCAGCCACTGAAGCAATTATCCCAAGCAAAATTATGCTACCAGAAACTAGTACACAATACAGTCCAGACACACAATGCTATCAGAAAGCAAAGCTAGTAGTGGAGACAGTGATATCTGTGGTAAACATAGCAAACAGAGAAAGAGGAAATCGTCTTGCTTTCAGGTTCAACAGGAGACAAGTTAGATTGTGCTAGTTTTCTAGGGTCTACAACCTCTAAGCTTAAATGCTGGAATTTATCAAGAGACTATGGCACTCAGTTACCGCATTGGGGGAGGGTGGGGTTCCATGTATGTTTACTGTTTTCTCTCTCAGAGAGTGGCATTTGAGACATTCCTGTCTTCTTGAAAAGTTAGAGATTTTCTGTGGTGACACTCTTAGCCCTCAGGTCATTGAGGATTCCTTCTTCAAAGTCCAGTCTGTTTAAAACCTCTTAGGTCCCCATTTTGAACCTTGTGCTCCTGGCATCCCAGCATTGCCCTGAGGATGGGCTCGGTTTGGTGACAAAGTCTCCACACTCTCTTGTGATCAGGCACCTCTTTTTGGAGTAGGCATGGCATGGCTCTCAGCATGGTTCAAACCTGTATTGGTGTGTTAGTTCACTATTGCTGCCCTAACAACTTACCACAAACTTAAGTGGCTTAAAACACACATTTATTATCTTATAGGTCTAGGTCAGAAGTCCAACACAGGCTTTGCTGGCTGTATGAAGCCTGCCTCTTAATGATGGTTTCTCCTTTACTTCCAATGTATTTGACGAATTACCCTCAGTGGAGTCCTCAACTGACATTCAGATGCTTGTGCCCTTGGGCCCTGGTGAGGAAAAGTTCCTCTGCCTTGTGCTTGCTACCCTAGTGAAAGGCCTTAAGAATTTCAGCAACAGCAGAAACAGTTTTCTGTCCACTCTTGTGGCTCCCTTTTCTCCTCTGAAGCAGGCTCAGCTGAGTTTCCTCTTTCTTTTTAACTGTGAGAAATGTGAAGGCTACAGAAAAAGTACAAAGAATATTATAACAAAAACCCATACTCCCATCATCTAGAATTGTAGATTTTTGTCATATTTGCTTCCTGCAGTTAAAAAAATCTTAGAGATATAGCTAAAGTTCCCATTTAACCACCATCTGTATTGCCATTCTCCTCTGAGGCAACCACTATGGTCGGGAGTATATTCTCATCCGTTTTTATACTTTACAAACATATATACATCTATAAACTATATATGGTATTTTTTGTGCATATTCCATTTATGTAATTGTATCATTTTTTATTCAACGTTGTGCTTTCAAGACTATCCTTATTGCTATATGTAGATCTAGCAGCACTTGTGCAGTGTTCATCATATGACCATATCATCACATTTTATTTTTTGACAACATTTTGACAAATTGCTCTCCAGAGTGGTTGAACCAGTTGATATTCCCACCATCAGTGCAGGATGTGGGCTTATCCCCACATTCTTCCCAACACTTTTGGGAGATTTTAAATATTTGTCTGCCTAATTGGTAAAAAAAAAAAAAAAAAAAAGATACCTCACTTTTGTTTTAATGTTCGTGTGTGACATGTTGCTCACTCTAGGCTGATTTCCAAAGCCCATGGAAGGCCTTGGCTCCTCTGCCTAAGCAGGAACTGAAATTCCAGCACCTACAGCTGGTGTCAGTCCTGGCTCCTCATCATCTGTGCACATGTCTCTCTCTCCTTTATGGGTCTTCACTCTGTTTCTGACCACTGGAGATCTTTTTTTGTTTGCTTTCAAGTACTGCTGTTTATTTTTTTAACCTGAAAAATATTTTATAAAAAGATGGGACAACTTTTCCAAATTCAAACTAAAGAGATACAACAAAATGCAATGTGTGAAACTTGACTGGATACTGAGTTTTAAAAAAATCTCGTGAAGACATTTGGGGGACAATTAGCGAAATCTGAATATGGTCTGGATGATATCAGATGATAGTGAAATATTATTTATTTTCTTAAGTGTGATAAAGGTTTTGTAGTTATATAGGAGAATATCCTTTCAAGATGCACACTGAAGTATTTAGGGATGCTGTAGTCAACTTATTTTCAGATGGTTCAAAAATTAGATAGTGATAGATAGATAGATAAAGCAAGTATGGCAAAATGTTAACAATTGTTGAAACTGAGTGGTGGGCATAATGACATTCATTGTACTAGTTTGAACTTTTCTATGTGTTTGAGATTTTTCACATTAAAAAGTTGGGAACATTTTACACTAGATTTCTATGTATTTGAAACAGGGCTGAAGGCAGGTTCTAGCAAATTCTCAAATCACCATCTTGAGCCAGAAGCTCAGCTAAGTTTTTAACATTTTAATCTGCTTCTTAGGCTGGTCATCTTTCCTTATCTAACGTGTGCATGGCTATATAAGTTAGGATATAGGTCCAGGTTCTTGTAACAGTGACCCAAACTAACAGAGGCTTACATAAAACAGAAATGTATTTTCCTCAGATGTAACAGACCAGAAAAAGGCAGTACAAGGCTAGCCTGGTAACTGTTCTGTGAGGTTATCCAGAGAGTCATTCATTCTCCTTCTCATCATTGCTAGAATGATGTTCCCAACCATATTACAAAACTGCTCTCATTTTAGTCAGCAGGATGAAGAAGGGGAAGAAAGAGGGTTTACCTCTTGCATTAAGGGCTCAACCCAAAAGTTGTGAACATTGTTTCCAGTCACATCTCATTGGCTAATATTTAGTCACACCTAGCTGCAATGGAGAATGGGAATACAATCTTTAGCTGGCTAGGTGTGTGTATATCTAAAAAGATAATTACTGTGAAATAAGGTGAGATATTGGAGGACGATCAGCAGTGTCTGACATGATGGCTACTGCTTTTTGAATCACTGTGTGTTCCTTCCTTTTTCTTTAATTTTGCTTTCAGGCTCAGCCATTTGCTTTCCTAACAAACTCCTCTCTATTTTATCTTGTGAAATTCATCACAGTGAAAGAAAGATATGCAGTCAAGAAATTCTGGATCTGGCAAAATCACCCATTGTTTGACAATTCTTGTCTAGTTTCACCTCACCAGAATTGCATAATTCCACCAGGAAGGATTCTCCCACTAAAATCAATATCTATTCCAGTCTTAACTCAATCTATCATTGGCTTGCCTGATTTCCCCCTTAGTATATCTCATCTTCCCTGTTTCCTTCTCTTGGAGCCCTCACCCTATACATGTCCTGAGCAAGTGCCCACAAGAACATGTCATACCTGCTTCCCCACCCATAATTGTATTGCTTTGAAACTCATCTAAAATGCATGACATATTTTACAATGATCTTAGTCTTCCCTTCATAAATATGTCCAAATTTTATGTACTCAATATGTTGATGTGTAGTAGTTTCTTATTGCTATTGGAACAAATTACAAATTTAGAGGCTTTAAAATACAAATTTGTTCTCTCATTGTTCTATAAGTCAGAAGTCTGGATTGGCTCGACTGGATTCTCTGCTCCAGGTTTCACAAGGCCATAATCAAGTTATTGGCCAGCTGGGCTCTTATTGGGAGGCTCTGGGAAGAATATGCTTTCAAGCTCATTCAGGTTGTTGTCAAAATTCAGCTCTTTATGCCCATAGAACTGAGGACCCTGTTTCCTTGTTGGCTGTCAGCTGGGCCACGCTTAGCTCCTAGAGTCCTCTCTCCCATTCTTGCACATGGCCTCTACATCTTACCCTTGGAATCTCTCCGACTTCTCCTTCTGCCATATTTCTTTGCTTGATACTCTAATGCCTGCTTCAGCCACAAAAGCACACACAGTCTGTTCTTACTTAGGGTCTACATGGGCCTACCTGCTTTTAGACACCAGCCACAGTTGTAATGTCAAAAACCTGTAAGGCCTGTGCTTTATGAGGCTGCTGTCTATGAAAAGCAGTTACGTGCCAGCAGACACCAGTCATCATATAAACTGCTGCAAACTCCCAAAGCCAATGATGCACATGGCCAGTGCTTTCTAAGTCCTGCTCTTACAGAAAAAAAAAAAAAAAAGGAGCCACAACACCTGTGCACACCAGTCACCACACTCCCACAAAGAGAACTGCCTCCCTCAAATGCCAGTCATTGGATCCATTTCTTGAGGTTTTCCCACCCATACACCATGGGGTCTCTCTAAAGGTTTTATAATCACACCACTCTCTCCCCTGAATTCTGAACTAATTGAAAAATAGACACAGGAGTCAAAGAGGGATCAGAATATCGAGATGTATTGTTGACAAGACTGATTTGGAAAATAGGCCTGTGGCCTGCAGTCTGAATCAGGTTTCTAACTCGTTCATCCCAAGCCTAAACATTTGCACGCTCCTGAAGGGGATGGATGGGTCTGCAGAGCAGACCCTCACCCTGTCATTCACAGAAAAGGTGCTCTTCCACCTGCAGACACCCCCACCCTCATAGGCTGATCACATGGAGAGGCAATGAGGAGAACACAAGTGTGCTGTGGGCAAGGGAGCTCCAAAAAAGAGAGAGTAGGGAGCTCAGCAGGGGCTGAACAACAAGCACTCAGTTACATTTTGGGGTCTCTGTGGGGAGGGGATGGGGTGTGAAAGAAGGTGGGGAGGGGCTGCTCGAAAGCTGTCTTCCCAATATTTCTGAAAGGGCAGAAGTTTCTATTTCATGACAGGTGGGAATACAAGAAAGGGAAGTGTCATCTAACTGATAGACATGATCAAAGGGAGGAACAAAGGGAAGGGCCTCCTTCCCAAAAGGTCAGGGCTTTCTCCAGCAGCTGGCCTTACATTCTCACTGCATGATTGGAACAAAGTGGAACAGAATAATAGGTAGAACTGGGTGCCCTGGTACCCAACAAAGACAGTGGAACCAACTGGCTTTGCCCCATGAACACCAAGTAAGAGTCTTGCCTAATTACTGTGAGCATCTGGGAGGCAGAAAACTTTAGAGCTAATTTAAGGCCAGTTATTGTTTTTGTTTTTGTTGGCCTCAGATCGCAGAGGACATCAAGTCCAAATGCAAGACAGGATAAAAGAGAGCTTAAAACAGAGCTTGCAAGCTGGTAGTCTGCTGTACAGATCCAATCCACAGATGTGTTTGATTAGGCCCATAAAAATTTTCAAAAATATTTTAAAAATTACTTGCCAGTATGTAAAAATTGGTAGAGTTCATATAAAAACCCAGATTTTGTGGCTTCTCTGGAAAAGTTCAAAGATTCTGGCCATGTGGATGTGCATTGCTGTATGGAAAAATCAGCTGTGAATGGAGTAGCGACTGTTTCTTTTGCGACAGGGTACAGTCCCCATCTAGGCTTTTGTAGGACCTGCTTAGCCCCTGCCTGCATTTGAGTTTGTGATCTCTGAGTTAAATTGGCCAGCACTAGAGATCATTTGTGATCTAAAAGAAATGCAAATCATCCATCACTGTGAGTGTTTAATCATTTCAGAGTGGAGGTATGTGCCAAGAATCTGACCATCCAGATGGGGAGGAATGAGGGGACATCTGTCTATGTAACGAGGATGGAAAAAATTGTTAGAAAGGCAGAAGAAGAGGGGGCCATAGCCCGTAGTGCAGAGAAGCAGGCTAGGCTGGAGCAGGTGCCTGGGGAGGTCAATTATAGCCGAATGTTGCTAGGGCAACTCAGGCTCCATGCACAGCCTGGAGGCCCTCTGGCCTTCTCACTGCTAAGATGGCTGATTTAGAAGACTAGAGCTCTGAGGTCAGGGAAGATGATGAGGAAAATGATAAGGTTGCAGAAGCATTGTTCTG
Source organism: Galeopterus variegatus (assembly GCF_000696425.1). NCBI lineage: Eukaryota > Metazoa > Chordata > Mammalia > Dermoptera > Cynocephalidae > Galeopterus > Galeopterus variegatus. The sequence goes on along the minus strand of NW_007729453.1, from coordinate 173,018 downwards.
GCTCAAGTCTTAAAGCAGATACGAAGGGAGCTAGAACATTCCACATGGGGCTACTGGTGGCCACGAAAGGCCTCTGGAATTGGAAACTATTACATCTTACCCCTAAAGGCAATTCTTTCCAAACTGTAGGTCATAAAGCATTGGTGGGTTGTGAAATTAATTTAGTGGGACAAAATCAACGTTTAAAAAATGCATAGAAAATGAAAAAAAGAAATAAAAAATGTAGTGTATTCACATAGGAAAGGTAAATACTGTTTTGTGAAACATTGGTTTCAGATGTGTGTATGTGCACACGTGTGTGTGTTCTGAGTTGTGATGTCAATTATGTTTCTTATTCTGTGAATCAAGCTCAAAAGCATTTGAAAGTTGCTGCTACAGGCCACAGAGTCAGTCACCATGGCAAGCTGACTGGATGTGCGTAATTTGGCATGTCTAGTGGATTTTTTTGCTCTTTGGTTTTGCTTTTGTTGTTGTGAACAAGATGGGCAGATGTAGACCGATCATAGCTTTCTAAGGAGCAACTCTGGTATCAGATACAGGTAATGTTGGGCCAGCCAGAAAAGAGGTTTTGGGTTGTGGTTTCTCAGAGAGGCACAACTCCACCTGACTGCTTGGGATTCTGCCCCCTGGAGTGGTAGCACAGCAAAGCCTGCTCTGCAGTGCTGGATCCAAATTCTGTTCTTGTCTGGAAATTTCAGCGTTTCTAGAAGCAACATCATCCTCACTGTTTTTTGCATGGTCCACACTGTTGATGCCTACCCAATGGCCATCCCTCACTTTCTTCCTCCCTAAAAATCTCTTATCATCCAGAACATCAGTTTTGGTAACACTGCACTAGAAGTTTCGTCAAACTAGAAGACAGACAAAGATGCCCACTGTTGCTTCTACTGTTGAACATTTTTAAGTAAAACAACATGTCAAGTAAACGCAATAGGAATTATAAATATGATAAGAAGAGGAAATCATTATTTGCAGATGCTCTCATCATCCACCTGGAAAACCAAAGAGAACGAATACAAAAACTATTACAATTGATAAGGAAGGAAAGTAGGGTGGCCAGTTACAAAAACACTTCCCGCTATGCACAAAAAACATTGAGGGCTACTTCTAAGTAGGGGTGATAGTGAGGGGAAGGGTGAAAGCAGCTTTCATGTTTTGTTCCACATACAGTACTTCTGTGATATTTGAATCTTTTACCACTAGAATGCACTCATGTAGTTGTTTGAAAAAGGGAAAACAGAACTGTGGTAGGCAAAATCCTAAAATGCCCCCCCCAAGATTTCCCACCCTAATTTTTGGGACCATGAATGTAATGAGATATGCCTGTGATTATGTTACGGTACCTGGCAAAAGGGATTTTGCAGGTGTAATTAAGGCCACTAATCAATTCTCTTTAAAATAGGGCGATTATTCTGCATTGTCCCAATGATCCTAATCTAATCACATGAACCTTTTAAAAGTAGGGAGTTTTCTCAGGCTAATGGCAGGAGAAGTCAGAGAGATTTGAAGTAAGAGAAGGATTCAATGTGCTGGCTTGAAGATGGAAGGGGCCACGTGAAGAAAAATGTGGGTGGTCTCTAGAAGCTGAGAGCAGCTCTTCATCTGACAGCCAGTAAGGAAATGGGAGACCGCAGTCCTACAACAAAAAGCAATTAAATTCTATCAACAACCTGAATGAGCTTGGAAGTAGTAAATTGTTCCCCAGAGCTTCCAGATGAAAGCCTAATCTAGTGACACCTTGATTTTGGCATTGTGAGACCTTAAGCAGACAACGCAACCAACCCCACCAGGACTTCAGACCTACACAACTGAGAAAATTAATGGATGTTGTTTCAAGTTGCTGAATTTGTGGTAATTTGTTATGCAACAATAAAAAACATACAAAACACATTACATCAGCAGAACAATGAGATATGAGATCTGTTTTGAGCCTATCAAATTTTCAAAGGCTCAAAACCGTTAATGACCCAGTCACGCAGTGGGATAGGGAAATGACACACCCATATGCCCCATGGGAGTGTTTGTAAAAATCATTCTCAAAGTAAATTGGGCAATACCTATCAACCTTTCTTCAAATGTGTTTATGCTTTGACTTATTGAAATTTATTGTAGTTAAACAATCATAGTGGCAACCAAAGACTTTTCTAAATGTCCTTCACATAGTTGCTTATGATAGTGGACAATTAGATACAACATAAATACGAGGCAATAGAGGATTGGTTTGTCAAATATAATATTCTGTACTCATTTGAGTGCAGCCACAAAAAAAAAAAAAAAAAAAAAAAAAAAAGAAAGAAAGAAAGAAAGAAAGAAAGAAAAAAGCCCAATAGGAATTTTTATAGAACTTAAAAAGCTAATTTTAAAATTCATCTGAAATAGAAAATGGATGAGAATAGTCATGTAATTTTGGGGCGGGGGGGAAAGGGGCTTGTCCTAGAAGACATGAAAATATAACTTAAAGCTCAAGTACTTAAAATAGTTTGTTATTGGTGCTAGTATGGATTTTAGGACTATTGAATAGATAATTTACATTCAAACCCACATATATACTTAAGAATTTGGTTTTTGTTAAAGGGAAAGAATGATTGTTCAATAAATGTTTAAAGCCTTATGAAAAATACTAATAAGTAATTAGTATTACAATGGAATAATATTCATCTATTAAAGTTATACTTAAATTGTAGGAATATTTAATGACTTTGAAAAATGTTCACCAAAAAAATTCCAGATGAATTAAAGAACTAAACATAAAACATTCTAAAGTATTACCAGGAAATACAGGAAAATGTTTCTAATCTTGAAGTAGGGAGGCCTTCTGCAAGATTCAAACTGCAAAAGCCATAAAAGAAACTACTGAGAAATTTGAATACATCAACATTTAAAACATCTACACCCCAAAAGACCCCATAAACAAAATTTAAAAATAAGCAAAAGTCTGCAAAAAAAAAAAAAAAGTCACAAAGATTTATATCCAGACTACATAATTCAATAATCCGACAAATTTTTCAATTGGAAAATAGATAAATGATATGAACAGGCAGGTCACAAAATAAGACAAATGGCCAAGTAACATAAGAAAACATTCCTTGATCTTGCTAATAAGCAGGGAAATGCTAATAATGAGACATTTTCCACCCATTACACTAACAAAATATTAAAATGATTGATTAATATCCAGTGTGGGTAAGAATTTTTAGGAAAATGGTTATTCTTATTTACTGCTGGGGGAGTTGTAAACTGAAATAGTCTTTCTAAATGACAATTTGGCATTATGTTTTTTTTTTTTTTTTTGTCTTTTTTTTTTTTCGTGACCGGTAAGGGGACCGCAACCCTTGGTGTGGTGTCGCGCGCACCACGCTCAGCCAGTGAGCGCACCGGCCATTCCTATAATAGGATCCGAACGTGGCGGGAGCGTCGCTGCGCTCCCAGCGCCGCACTCTCCCGAGTGCGCCACGGGTTCGGCCCGGCATTATGTATTAAAATTTCAAAATGTGCTGTCTTTGATCCAGCTATTCCATTTCTTCATAATTCACCTTACAGGAATAGTTTAGCATATGCACAAAAAAGCATGTACAGTACAAGGATTTTCATTAATTTCAAAATGTGCTGTCTTTGATCCAGCTATTCCATTTCTTCATAATTCACCTTACAGGAATAGTTTAGCATATGCACAAAAAAGCATGTACAGTACAAGGATTTTCATTGCAGCACAGTTAATAGTAAAAAAAAAAAAAAAAAAAAAGCACCGTAATAGTAAAAGGCTGAAAACAACATATGTTTATCAATAAGTGAATGGTAAACTATAATACACTCATTCAGTGGAATACTATACAGTAAGTAAAATTAAAGGTAGATTTATATATGCTGACATGGAAAGATCTTCAAGCTATATTAAGTGATTAAAGCAATTAACAGAACAATACATAAAATAGGATGCTATTTATATTTTTAAAAATGAAAGTACAAAACAAAGCTATGTATTTCTATTTGTGTACATGAATGTAAGAGGAACTTTATCTGCATTGCTTGTTTTACAATAATGCATTCATGTGTAACTAGGAAAATATTTTTTAAATGAAAAAAGAACAAAACTGAAGTTAATTATGCTATAGAAAAGATGCTAAAGAAAAGAATGCTTCATGTTGCCATTAAAATGTTATGGACAAATATTTAATGAAATGAAAAATATTCACCAGGTTATTAAATAATAACATACTACGATAATATTCTTGTTTAGAACTATAAATAACATACATAATACATAGGAAAAGGCTGGGAGGACATACACCCAAAACATTAATACTGGTCCTCTTTGAGTGGTGGGATTACAAATTTTTTCCTTTGCTATTTTCTTTATGTTTTCATATATCTTCTTAATACTCTCCAACAAGAAAAATAAAAACAGGGGGAGGGTGCGCGCATGCTTGTAGCGGGGTGGTATTGGTTGGAATTAGAACAAGAGGAGTGGAGTTAGCAAGGGAAATAGAGGCGGCTGAAGATTGCAATTAAAACTAGTGTGGGGTATGTGGGATTTTAGAATTAGGAGTAGGGAACTAGACTTGATAGGGCCTAGGAATTAACAGTAGAAAGGTAGGGGTTAGAATTAGGAGTAGAGGCCATGGGTTATTACAATGAAAGCAGATGCTGGTCTGGCCGGTTAGTTCAGTAGGTTAGAGCACGATGTTAAGACCAAAATCAAGGGTTCCTATCCCCGTACCAGCCAGCTGTCAAAAAAAGAAGAAAAAAAAGCAGATGTTGTGAAATATTGGAATTAGAATCAAAGGGTTTATTACATTGAAATGGTTTTGGAGAATTATAAGAGCAATATTGGTGAAAGTATGGGAATATCAGAATTAACTGGAATTATCGTATGTTTCTGGTGGGACTATATGTTGTTACAACTGTTCTAGAAGGTTTGTTTTATGTTTTGGGGAGGAGTGACCTTTTGATCCTAGCTACTGCATTTCTACAAATTTCTCCATGAAAAGAAATCTTAGAAACAGGCAAACATTTAATAACATCGAAGTTCATGCCTATATTTCTTATGACAGAAAGATCTAAACATAGGGCCTTGGTTTAATAAATAATTAGCCTTACAATGGAATAACATTCACCTAGTAAAAATAATATTGTAAGAATATTTAATGAGACAGTCTATCTCAAAGGGGCCTCAGTACATCTCCTGAGATTGTATACAAACTCTTATGTGCAAGTGCATATTGGGGGAAGGGAGGGACTGGATTCATTCAGCAGATTCCCACTGCTCTGGAGGATATAATTACAGTTTTTATTTCCTCTATGTCTCGAGTTCTTTGGATAGTACTTTTGTCCTCATACTTTAAAATACCAAACTAATACATATTTTTTGTTAAAAACTCAAACCTTATCGAAGTATCTAGAGTTGCAAATCAGAACCCCGCCCAGTCTCATTCCGCCCACTACCCAGATGAAGCACGGTTAATAGGGGTATCTACCAAGTCCTTTTTATTCCTACGCATTTACAGATGCAGATCCTCTTATAGGCTCCTTGCCAATCGCACTGCCACCCCAAAATAATACCAAGGAGAAAAAGAAAGAGAATGCTTATTGAAGGCTTACTATGTGCCTGAAGTGTTTTAGGGGTGTGCCTGAAGTGTTTTAAGGGTTTGCCCGTGTGAAGTCACCGTGGTCGGCGTCCTAGTCGTCTCCCGCCCTCCGCACTCTGTCCTGGCTTGCCCTCTTGCCCCCTCCCGCCCCCCATTCTTCACAAGGCAGCTTGAGAGGTCGTTAATTTTTAAACGTATCTCAAATCAAATCATGTCCCCTTCAGCGGCTTTCACCGCGCCTCGAATCAAATCCCAGTTCCTTAGCGACCCTACTATCCCCTGCGGTTGCATTTATTGGGCCTTAAGTACCTCAGGCGCGGTACCCTGCAGGGGACCGGGCTTCACAGCGGAGGGAGCGCCCTCCCAAGGGGCAGGGGCGGGGTTTCTGTGCGGTGGGTGGAGCTTCAAATCTAGCGTGAGCCGAGCTTGAAGGGGAGGCTTTCGACTGAGGGCGAGCGAGGGGAGCAGGGCTGAAGCAGGGCCGCTCACCCCGCAAGCTCCTGCGGGCCCCGCGGAGCCATTGCGGCCGAGGTGAGCGTCTACCCCCGGGCTGGGGGGCGGGCTCTGATTGCGCGGTCGCCCTCGGCTCCTCGCGGATGTTTTGGGGGGGTAGTTCCCACGGGACCCTGCGCGGAGGCGCGGAGGTGGCGGCCTTTGGGAGCCTGTGGGAAAGGCTGGTGGAGGGGCCGGCCGGCCTGCCCCAACCCTCGCTGAACCCCGCCTCCTCTCGCCTCCCCCAGGCCTCGGCCCGCGCCAGCGGAGAGCTAGCCGCATCTTCGGGGGCAGCGGGACAGCGGCCGGCTGTGTGGCGAGAGAGTGGCCGACAGAGGGGACGCGAGGTACTGGCATTAGCCATGACCAAGTGGCCCTAGAGAGGGAGTAGAGGCTGGGCCTTCGGCGTTTTTCTCACGGATTCGAGGAAGGCGGCCTTAGAGGAGAGGGAAGGTTGAGGGGCAGGCAGGCAGGCTTCGCGGGTAACTACTAGGCGTTGTATATGTATGTTTTGGTATCTAAATGGTACTACACACACCCATTCATTTCGACTACCTAATTGCTTTTTAAAAATTTAACATTATGTCTTGTAGATCTTTCTGTATCAGGGAATTCAGATTTATCTCAGTTCTAAATAGCTGCATTGTATGATTGTACTATAGTTTAACCATTTCCCGATTGAATGTATATTGGCTTGTTTGGCTTTTTCGGGGGGAAGGGGCTTTTACAAGCAATGCTATAATGAATGGGTTTGTGTATATATTTCATGCACATGTATGAGTATTTCTGTAGGAGAAATTCTTAGTAATCGCTGGGCCAGACTGTATATACAGTTTGAATTTTGATAGATTTGTCCAAATTGCCTTCCAGAAGACTATACTAATTTACACTCCCCAATGTTGTGCGAGAGTGCCTATTTTTCCACAGTTGTGTCAACGCGAATTATTATCGATCTTTGTAATTTTAGCCAATTTAAAGGGGAAAAAATCGTACGTCATTGTTTTCATTTGCATTTCCCTGATTACTAGTGAAATTGAACATATTTTTATTTGTAGGATTCCAAAAGTAAATAGGCACATATCAATAGTCTTCCTATTTGTAAGCAGTAAGCATTTTGAAAATTTAATACTAAAAATATCCCATTCGCAATAGCAAAAAACCGAATAAAAATAACTAGAAGTAAACTAAAAAACTTTATTGAGAAATATAATAAAAGAACGTTTGCATAAATGGAGAACGAATTCCATGCTTCTGGATAAGAAGGTTCAATTTTGTAGTGATATCTATTTTTCCTCTGTTGATTTATACAATTGATGCAATTTTAATAAATACACCAAGTTTTCGGAACTTAATATGATTCTACAGTTCATCGGGGGAAAAAATGGCTAGGAATAACCGAGAAAATATTTTAAAAGATAAGTAAAGATGTGGGTATTTGTACTACTAGCTATTAACATGTACTCTAAAGGAACGATATTTATATTAGGACGGACAGAACAATGCATTAGAATGGAAAAGCCCACAAATCGAGTCAGATTGGATCCCAAGATTTATTGGAGAAACATTGTTGGCTAGTCGTGGAAAAACTGCCATATTAAAAGCTTCAAGCACCCCGCCCCCCCCAGCTTGAATTTTCCTTTGAGGGCAGACTCCTTTGTTTGGAGAAAACCACTTTATTGGATCTTTTTGGTTATGCCAGGGTAAAACTTCATTAGTTAGAATTAGTGGCTTTGGAGCCATAACTAAGGGTGTGAGCCTTTAGTTAGATTAAGATGGATTCACCTTAGCCTGCAGTGCGGCGAGGGAAAGAGTCTGCATATAATAGGTCTTCAAAAAATTTTTTTCGATCTAAGGGGAAAAAAATGTTATGTCATTGTTTTCATTTGCATTTGCGTGCTTATTGTGAGATTGAACGTCTTTTATGTGTTAGTTCTGGATAATATGTCATTCCTGGAGGCAGGTAACAATAGGGAATCCACTGCTCCCCTTCCAGAATGGAGTCTGGCTAATTGGTACAGTCCTGCCCGGAAGCGTGAGAATAAACAGGTTGACTTTTTAAATTTTCCTCAAGTACTAGGCTCTAGACACCTAGATAGGGGGCGGAGGCAGTTTTCAGGACATGGCCGAGATTTGGCGCTGAGCTGTGTCATCGCGAGGTTTGGCAGCCAGCTCCGCAGTGGGTAGGAAACCTCGTGGTAGGCTAGATCCCTGCAGGACGGGAGGTTCCTCCCTTCCCCCTCCCCCCCGAAAAACTTCCAGTCATTTTCATGAAGCCCCGCCTCTCTCCTTTTTAGGAGCGTGCAGCAGGTCTCGCGAGATCTCGTGGTTCCTAAAGGCGAGGCGCAGGCGGCATTCTGCAGTGAATTTCGGAGGTCTCGCCGACTCTAAAACGTAATATCGCGATAGTTCTCAGCGCATGCGAGAGCGAGAGGCTGCCGTTTGGTTCCGCCCCTCGGTGCTTCGAGAGGTTGTGCGTCATTTGCTTTTCGCTTCGCGAAGGGTGGAAGCCGAGCTGTAGCGACTTCGACTTTGGTGGGAGGAGGGGTCTGGCAAGGGCTGGGCTCGAGCTTTTCCCGTCCGGTAGAGGTTCTCGCGGGATCGCGCGGAGGCGGCAGCGGTTGGGCTACTTACTGCAGCAGCCGCGGAGGCGGCGGCAACGTCTTCGGCTCGTGCTGTTCTTAGCCGGTTAGTTCTCGCGGGAGCGGTTACGTCCTCGTGGGATCCGTTGGCGGAGGTAGCTCGGGGTTGGGGGGGCAGTGACTAGGGTCGGTCCGCCCGCTGTTAAGATGGCGGCGGAGGCTGATGTCTGTCGGGTCAGGACCCGGGACTGAGGTGTTGGCTATCTGCGTTTGTGACGCCTCTCAGGTACCCCACGTTAAGGTGACGGTTGGCGAAACGCATAGTTGCCGGTAAATCGGACCTGAGGTGAAGACCACCCCATTTCTAGTCGGTTGAGGCGACACCGTTTCCCGGGCCTCGGCCGCGTGTGGGCCCTCCTTTGCCCCACCGATCGGTTAACGCCTCCGTTGCCGCCGCAGTGGGCGGATTGGGGAGGGTGGGAGGGGTCCGGAATTCGTTGGGGGTTAGAGTGGACGGTGGGAGAGACGGGACCAACCAACGACGATTGGTCCCCTCCCCCTGCCTTTTTTGCGGGTGCGACGACCCAGATGAATCCCCTAGTTTTTCTTGAGTTAGAGATGGGCTCTACTTCCCTAACTGCCGTGGTCTTTGAGCTAGGGTTTAGGGATCAAGCTGTACTGTCTCTGACGTACTCCTCCCCCTTTCTCTCCTAATTCTGTCGTCCCGTGGAATCTTCCTCATCTACGTGGATAGTTGAGGAGCGTACTGAAAGGGGAGAGGGGAGTTAAAGCTTTTCCCTGTCACCCCTTTCCTTAGTCCTTCTAATTTAGGTCTTAGCCTTAGTCCCCTAGCCCGTCCCATCTTCCTCGTGCGTTGGTCCCCTTGGCGCAGGCGTTGAATAGAGCCCATCCCGTTCCCTGCATTTAGTTGAAGCCATAGTAGCCTTGCGTTTACTCAGGTCTTCACGCTTGTGTGACCCTCATCGGGGCACAGGGCACTATTTTCTTCAACTGTGCACACTGCTAGTCCACTCTCAGATGAAACAATGAATGGGTCGGTGGTTGGATGATTGCAGTCTTAGTGGCCTATCTTCGTTGGGCCGTTAGTCTTCCATTCCTCATTAACACAGCCCCCTCCGCCCCCCCCCGCTAAAGAGGATAACCTTCCAGTAAACCAACTTTGTGTCCTCCATCCTCCCCCATTCCCCTTGCAAGCTTGGAAACCGCCCCTTTTCCCTGCCTTGCTCTAAGTTTCTGTAGCCTCTTGGTCTGTGGAGATTTTTGCTGTAACCACCTCTTACATGCCTCTCACTTTTTAATCCTATTCCCTGCCCCCATGCTCTTTTTCCAGGACTGGAATCCCCTAGAGAGAAGATAACCCTCCTGTCGGGCTTCACTACATTTCCCCCCACCACCATGTGCTAGAAAATAGCATTGATAAATTATGCCGTGCCCTTCAGTCATTTCCCTGTTCTGCTTTATTTCCTCTTCCCCCCGTGCCACCATTACTGTAGGTAATTAATTCTCTATCATTTGTTTCCTTTGTAGATTACATGTTCGGCATTGTTTTCCTTTAGTCCCAATGTTGCATAGGTTGAGGAGACACCAAACATTCCCCAGTCATGGGAGGTAGCTGGTATGGTGGAAATATTGTGTGCTTTGAGATCACATCGAACTTTATGACCTTGAGCAAATTACTTTTCAGAATCTGTTTCTTCATCTATATAATGGGGATAGTACTGCTTATGTATTAAAGGGCTCTTGCTAGAATTAGTAAGAACATTTGTAAAGCGCCCGGTTTAGGTAGGCACACAATAAATCGTTACTTTTTCTTGGTGTAAGAATGCACTGGTAGATGCACCTGTGTCATATGTTAGTTTTATGACCTGAGAAAGAGTAAGAGATTTTTGTTTCTATCACTGTTTTTAGGCCAGACCTATCATTTTTGTATTTTTTCCTCCTCAAAGGCCAAACTCTTATCTCTAATGGTTCATGATGTTTGAACATGATTCTTACTTTTTCCTTCTTCTAGTCTAGGAATTTCAGTGCAAAATTACTGTCCTGGAATGACCACCAGCTATAATGTTCCTGTCAAGAACCATATCTTGGTGTTTTACTTTTTGGAAGGGGTGCCTCATCCCTTGCCTGCTCATTCCTTCCACTCCTTCAAAGGCAGTCTGTTCTGTCATTCACCCTACAAAAGTAATGCAATTTGATGCCATGCATTTCACAGTGGTAAAGGGGACTTCTGCTAGTTAGTTTTCAAGTGTTCATGATGCCTTCCCCCTGCCTCATTTGATTGATCGGTTAGATCAGTGTGGGGATTTGCTATTTGGCATTTTCTTACCTAAGCAGGATGAGATCTGTCAGAGAGTTTAGAAAGGTTGTTTGGAATACCAAACTTCTGTTCCAAAGTGAATTACTGCTGGTTCTTTAATATGCTATCTCTTGTTGTGTTTTTGCCATTTTATATTTTCTAAGTACTTATGAAATAGAAGTGACTACATACGATTTGGAGATTGTTTTCCTCACTTTTAATATTTTGATTAGACCAATATTAAAGTGGGTGCTTTTTTCTAATTACCTTGGCTGGATGATGGGGGTTGAAATAGGAATATAGTGATGAAAAGTTGACTAGGATTGAAAATTTACAATGGGTAATCATCCAATAACTATATGTAGATTCTAGTTTTGAGCTTCAGGGTTTGCTTTATTTAGTTTGCAGTGCTTTGGAGGTAATAAGAATTTCCTCCTTTTTCATAAGAGGACAGGAGATCACTTTCTGTTTTGAGATTTTGCCTTGGTGCTTTTCACAGTGGGTTAAGCAGTGTTCACAAATTAACTGAACCTCAATTTGACTCTTGTCATTCAGCATGAGAATAAATCTGGGAATGATAATCTAGGCGAGACCTAAAAGGTTTAATTTATTCTAGGTAGATCTCTGAAAAGAGAGGAAGGAGTGGCAATACCAAATAAAACCTTTGTCTAGGTTCAGTGGCAAAGTTCAACCTGTTTACAGGATGTTTATCATTTGTCTCCCATTATGGCCAAAAAGCATTTATGAAGGTGAAAAATAATTTATATGTGTACTGTTTTTTTCACTAAAATTTAAAATTTCCTTAGTATCAATTTATAGTGAGGATATAAAATTGTTTTAAATACTGTCTCTTGTAATTTCATTTGGGCTAAGAACTGAGTTGAGTTTTCAGGGGTGGTTGTTAGTGTCAGATTGAAGTATTGTTACAGCTATTGGTTCTGAATTCTTCAGTTACTTCTTAAAACAAGTCCTAAAAGATGCAAATTGATATGTGAGGGCTATTGCTTCAGAAATAACTGTGATTATGTTTGAACATTGTTATAATGGTTAATTCTTCCATACCCTACATACCCTAATAAATGTGTCATGTATCTCTTCCCCCCAGCTTTTTTTTTTTTGGTAGGTCCTCCAGTAGCCTGACCTGAGTGGGTGAGTGCTCCAGAGGAACCAGCAGACCAACTTGTTTAGGAAGGTTCGGGAAGGTGTTGGAGCAGTGTTGGGATTTCCCACCAGGATGAGTATGATTGGCTGTGATTTTAGGTTAGTTCTTGTAGGTCTTTGTGGGTAGTATTTGTATTTTACTTCCTGAAATGGAGATGGGGGGTGTGTGTTTCCATTCTGTGATTGAACTACTTTGGTTTCTTCCATTGTCTAGATCCGATGTTGCACTGGTTGCTTCTTGCGTTTAAGTGGAGCTCATTGTGGAATTAAGGGGAACTGTTTAAATGAATTCTGTCTGTACATGGTTTTTTAAATTACCCTAAGCATCATTCAAAACTTGAAATTGCAAGATATTATGTCTAACGAATTCTTTTTAAGGAGTTATGAAAATTTTCAAACAAAAAAATTGGATAGTATAATGATCCCTTTATGTATGCATCACCAGCTTTAACAGTTATCAACTTATAGCCATTCTATTTCATCTATACTTCTCTTCACTGTCCCATTCCCCTGGATCTTTTTGAAATAAATTCCTATTGTCTTTATTTTTATTTGTAAAATATTTGTTTGTATCTCTAAAAGAAAAGCGCTCTTTAAATATAATCTCGAAACCATTATCACAACTAAAAAACTAACAGTGATTTTTTAAAATATCAAATATGAAACTCGTATTCAAATTTCCCTGATTTTCTCAGTTTTGTTTTGTTTTTTACAGTTTGAATCGGGATTCAGAGAAAGTTCGTTTATCGCAAAGGATTGATATAGCTCTTAAATCTATTTAAATCTGCAGATTCCGTTTGCTTTTTTTCCCCTGATTTATTTGTTGAAGAAATTGTCCCATAGAGTGTCCCCCACATTTGGGTATTATAGCCTGGTAGTGGTGTCTAACCCATTCTTGCTAAGTTAAAGACCCTGGGGGATCCATTATAAAGGAACAATGGCAGTAATCTCCTGTATCCCAGTTGGAGTTGATACTGCTGGCCTAGGCACTATCCTAAAATAGCTAGTCATGGATTCCTTTTTCTGTGGCAAAGTCTGATTTGATACCTGACTTCAGTTCTATGTCTTGACCCTGCTTACTGCTCCAGATGAAAAGTAGGACTCCTGATGAAAGAAGCTAATGTTTCCTAAATAATGACCTGATTGTGCCTTTGGGATTTTCCATGTATGGTTTCAATTTTCCTAGGTGATTTAGATATTTTTCAACTGTCTTATAATGTTGCTTTTTATTCTTTTGACGTTGGTATCTCAGCTGCTTTGACCCATAACTTCTAAGCTGTTAAGACCTAGTGGTGAGTTCCTTTGGCTGTCATACAGTTCTTGAAATGGTAGTGCTAAAACAATTTTTGAGAGCTTCCACTTTAACATCCTGATTTTCAGCCATCATGCACAATTGTAGTTTTCCTGTTATTTTTTTATTTCATCTGTAAATGATGTTTCTCTCAGCAGAAAGTGCTTTAAACTGTTCATTTTTTTCCTTGTGCACCATTGGCCATTCTGGGATCTACTGTATGTCTCTTCCATGGTTAAAACCTGAGAATGGAAGTTGGACACACAGGCTCTAGCCAGCTTTTGACCTAGCCACAAATGAGGGCAAAGAAAGGCCACTGTGCCTCCCCTTAAAATATGAGTAATTTCAAATTGAAGGACTGATAGGGTAGAGGTAATCATGAATGAAATTTTTGAGGTATTTAGATTAAATATGATGTGAATAGCCAGTGCTAGGAATCATAAGTTCAGGCCTTTCAATTCTTTGTTCATTAATGGAGATATAAATCACTAGTTGAAAATTGACAAAATATTAAAGAAGTGGTTTCTTGGAAATTGCAGTAAGTTCATGCATTCAACAAAAATAGTTGTGAGCACATTGAATATAAACATTATTTACCCCCCCGACTTTCCTGTAGTTAGGAAGTTTGAACAAGATCACTTAAACCTAATCCTGACTTTATGAAACTAGAGTAACTGTAAATAATTGGTACAGAACTTTGCACATAGTAGGCATTCCAGTATTTGAGTTTTTCCCACAGTTCTTAACAGCTGCAAGTTGTCAGTGGAAATACTGTTGGGTTTCCTCCCGCCACACACTCAGTGTTTTCAACCCTGAGTTCAAAGTATTATTGAAATGCCAAACTTGGTTGCTTTGAAAATATTTGCTCTTCACATTCCATGTTACCTCTCCTGGAGTAAGATTAAGTTGTTGAATTCTGTTGTGTAGCTATAACTATATTAGGCTGCTTTACAATGATTTAACTATCTATTAGGTTGATATAGAGCACCTGGGCTCTTGGAGTTTTGCTCTATTGTTCTCTAACTTGTTTCCTCAATGACTGGTTACCAGATGTTTATATATGTTAATATCAGGGATAATTCAGCTCTTAAGATTCTTTAGAAGCCCTTCCTTTTGATGTGTCATAGGGGTTGAATTGCTAAAACTTGATTCACTTGTTGACCAGCTTGGTCTTCTGGTTGTAGAAATGCGTTCAGATAGCGAAGGAGTGGCTCTATATGAGTAAGACAGCTGTTGAGTGTTGTTTAGGCTTTTACCCTGAGCATTTTCAACTTTTAATTCCCTTAAAAAGTTTTTAATCATTCAGCTTTACAAATTATAATTGGTGGCATAGATTGATACCAGAATGTGATTTTACAAAAAGTTGGAATTGGTTTTAGCTTCTTATGAATGTATCATTAAATGGAGATTGGTGTTGTAGATCTGATTCAGTCTGGATTGCTGATTGAACTAGATGAATGTTAAAATATTAGGTGTTGAAGGAAAGCAGTTTTTCCTTTTCAATAGTCATTAGGTGGTGACTAAAAGAGACTGACAGTAGGGATGTATAAATTATTCTGGAATAACCTTTTACTATAATCATTCAGATTTAAAAGATTGGTAAGTCTGGACATAACTACCATGATTTTATGTACCACCTTTAGCACAACCTTATAATTAGATACCAGAAATCATTGCTCTGGAAAGGCTTGGGTATATTGCATTTGGTGGCTGTTTATGTTTTAGAATGATTTTGGAAGATTGTTTTGATGATTACATTATTTGCTATGGTTATTTTCTTATTTGCCTGTCTGTGTTATAGTGAGGCATATTTCTCCTGGCGTTTGGGGTTTTTTTGTTTGTTTGTTTTTGTTTTTTTAACTTCCACTATGTATTACTGCATTCTGCCAATTGATTTCTTATAGATGGAAAAACCTTTTAGCACACTGACTCCCTGGGTTCAGGTTTGGACTTCACTTCTTACCAGCCTGTCATCTTGTGCAAATTATTTAACCATTTTGTGCCACAGTTATTCATTTGTAAAATAGTGATAATGTTACCTACCTAATAGGGTTTTGGAGAAGTTTCGCTGAATTAATGCATGTGAAGTACTTAGTTCTAAAACTTTAGGGAATATCAGAATCACCTAGAGGACTTGCTCGAACACAGATTGTTGGGCCCCATGCCCACGGTATCTGATTCTATATAGGTCTGGGAGAGGCCCCAGATTTTGCATTTCCATCTTGTTCCCAGGTGATACTGATGATGGTCAGGGAACCACTGGCATAGAACGATGGTTGCCATAGAGTATTAACTATTTCTTTTTGGACTTTACTTTCTCAGTCTCTGAACAAAACACTTCACTCTTCAGAGCTGATTAGTACTGCCTTTGGTTAGAAGCAGCTTTGAAATCCTCTCTTGCAGTGGTTCTCAGAATGTAGTCCCCAGCTCAGTGTTGCTCTCTATTTCCTGAAAATTGGCAGCTAGATTCAGAGGTTTGATAAATTCGGGTTCATTCCTTTTGGCAAAAGTAATGGCAGGTGTGTGTTCATTCACAACATTAATTATGTTGTGATGTCTTAAATTTTTTTGATTCATTAATTCATCGGAGGCTGCAAAATGGTGACATTCTAATGCTATCGTTTTGTTTTCATTTATTAGCTGGAATAATTTTGTTTCCCTTCATCTTTTATTTGGTTACTCAGTGATACAGTTCATATGGCAAGGGCAGGATAAATGCTCAATTTTTTTTTCCTTCTTTTTAAACACAGCTTTTGTGATAATGAATTGGTTCCCTGTCATCCTCAAAAGATTACATATATATGTATGTATGTATGTATAACTGTGCACTCATGGATGTATATACGCAATGGGTTTCAATACATTGCAGTTCTAACCCTTAGTGAAATTTGAATTGTCCCACTTTTGCCTAGTAGGAATCTCTTGAAGTTGGCTACTGATTTCTTCTGACATGATCCTTAGTAGTCTTTGGTAACTGCCTTGCTATCTGGAATGTCAGGATGTTCCCGGCTTATTCTTGTACATTTCTGCCCCAGACCTGGAATCAGCTAATGAAATTAAGATAAAAGGTGAAGTCAAAAGAAATTCCCTCTTTATCATGGGTAGCTTTGAGTTTTGTACCCAGTCCCCCTTTTCTCTTTCCATGTAACCTCCCCAGGCTGCCTCTTCATTTTTCCCTATCCTTTTATTAGAATTAGGTGGAAAGGTTTGATGAGAAGCCATGGTAATAGTAGAAAGAGCTTGACATCCAGGCAGTTCTGGGTTTGGAGCCTGGCCACTTAACTAGTTCTGTAAGTTTGGGCACATTAACGTAACCTATCAGTTTTTTCATCTGGAGAAATACCTTATTCATACAGTTATTGGAATTAAATGAGAAAATGTGAGGTATTAGTACACTGTAGGTGATCAATAGATGGTAATTTAATATACTATTGCACTTAACCCTTCCAACAGCTCAGATGTGGGTAGTCAGGGTGGGAAGTGATGGCCAATTAGCAAAGCATGTCTGGACCCTTTAGATATTTGTGGGATAATCAATGGTGGGGAGGGATGGGGTTTGTTCTTTGGTCATTTTGGATCCAAGACTCTAGCCAGTGATAACTGAATGTTCCACCAGAGTAGTTTCTCACTTTGCAAAGCCTTAGGAGTCACGTTCATACCCTCTGAAAGGTTTTACCCAGTTCTGTGGTGATGTGCATTACATTGGTTGCCTTGATCTCTGTCCATCTACACAGCCCCTACTATTCAAGGTTCTTCTGTTCAGAGTTCTGCTGTAATCTTAGTAACCCATAATGAGTCTTCCTAGTAGTCATCAGTATCACCACTGTTAACATACTTGAGTAGCACCATACTTAAGTAGCACTATATATAGTAGGGTAGAAAAGAGGTAAATACCCCATTTAACATTTTACATAATATCTAAAGTACAATGTTTGGCACATAGTAAGTGCTCAGAAAATGGAAACCATTGTTCAATTTTTAAATTAATATTATATCTTTTCCCTCTCACATCTTACCTCTCTTCATTCAGTTCAACAAGCACTTAAATGAGTATATTTAAGTGCAAGGACTTAGGGACATAAAATGAATGAGACTTGGTCTCTGCCCTTAAGAAAACCACAGTCCAGTTAAAGACTGTGAGTGAGATCATGGTTAAAGTTAGCCTTTTCCTTTGTGTCGTCATTTCTTTCCCTGCACTGTCCATGCATGATATAGCCTGTGTATTGTTTCTCAAAGCTCTTCTAATTCTATGTACCTCCCTATTCTTTGAGACTGCTGATATGTGAGAAAGCCTGCAGTTGTCTTCTATGAATACAGGGTAATATCAAGAAAAACCTTTGGGCCAAGATTGGATTTCAAAGTGGCCCATGCGGTTGACACTGCAATACCAGTTTATGTTTTTTAGAGGGACCTACACCTGGTCTATAGCCTCTGTCCTGTTGCTTTAACTGCCTTCCTTCCACCTTCTCCCTTCCCCCTTCCTCCTTTCTATCTTCCCCTAAAAATGTTTGCTACATAGAGTCTCTTATACCCAGTTAGTGATCAATCAAGTATGTAAAGAAGCAGCTGTACTTCATGTAAACTAGGATTTGAATGGGCTTAGGGTGTATGGCTAAATCTTCATTCTTACTTATAAAATGACAATCAAAAAGCCTACTTCATAGGTTGCTGTGAGCATTATTAAAGTGAGATGATGTATTTTTAAGTCTTTAAATTATAGAGTACAAAGATAAGGCCATTATAATTTATGTAAAATAAATACTTAATGGCTATGTTACTTCGTCACTGAGCCAGTTTCCTCATCTTTTAAATGAAGGTGGTGATATCTCATTCATTTAACAAATATTTATTGAGGACATATTCATTGCTGCCACATACTGGGAATACAAAGATAAGCAACTGGAGGATGGAGGACAGTAGAGTCTGCTAGGGGAGAGAGACTTGTAAATCACACTCAAAGGGATCAGTTCAATAATATGAGGAATGGACAAAATGTGCTATAGCAGTCTACAGGAGGGCATCAGAGAATATCACACGGTTTTGTTAGGGTTAAACAATATGTATGAAAAATATGTTATGAATTCAAAAAATACTATACAAATGAAGTTGGTTAAATATATCCCAAATAAATCAATAGCCTCAACCATTATTTCATTTTTTCACAAGACTTCTACTTTAGATGCATTTATTTCTTTGAGGTAGATTTTGTGACCTCCGTAAGGGTGTTATGTACTCTCGTAGTAGAGTACCCTGAAAGTAATGCTTTTGTCTAAGTTCTGTACATTTTTTTTTTTCCTTTTTGTCTTTTTTACTGACGAGTAACGGGATCGCAACCCTCGGTGTCGCGCCCGTACCGGGGACCGGCAACGGGATTGCAACCCTCGGTGTTGCGCCCGCACCACGCTCAGCCAGTGAGCGGGAACTGGTCTCCACATGGGATCCGAACCCTCGGCGGGAGCGCCGCCACACTCCCAAGCGGCGCACTCTCCAGTGCGCCACCGGGTCGGCCCTAAGTTCTGTACATTTTATCATCATTTTCTAGTTTCTGTCACTGAATTAATTCAGGGAAAACTAGAAAATGTGTACATACTTTGAGGGAGATGTTTATAATCTTACAATATTTAGTCACCATTAACATTTTGGTATGTTCCCATCTTAATGATAAGAGTAACAATTAAAAAATAAAAGATTCAGTAGAATATTAGGGACAAGCTTTTCCCAGAATAGGAAACTAAAAATGTTCAATAACAAGAAAAGGTACTCAGGGTAAGAATCAGAAATGCAAATTAAAATGATTTTTTTTTTTTTTTGTCCTTTTTGAGACTGGCTGCACTGTGCTCAGCCAGTGAGTGCACCGGCCATCCCCATATAGGATCCGAACCCGCGGCTTGAGCGCTGCTGCGCTCCCAGCGCCACACTCTCCCGAGTGCGCCACGGGCTCAGCCCAAAATGATGTTTTTTTTAATCATTAGATCGGGAAAAAATAATTTGATAATATCAAGTCATGACAAAAGGAAGAGAATCTGGTCTTACAGTACTGCCCACAAGTGGTATAAAGTAATACAGCTATTTTGAAGGCAGTTTTGGCAAGTTACAAGACAGTGCACACTATATGATATTTATGTTTCTAAAAAAACTAGAGCAAACTGATAAAGTTTATTTGGGAGGAGTGGTCAAGGGGAACTTCAGATTTTTCTGTAATGTTTGCATTTCTATTTCTGAGAAATTTTAACAATACTGAGAGTACAGAGAGTAATACAACAAAAACTCCTATCCCTACCTCCCCTCCAGAATTGATCACTTTTAACATTTATTTTTGCTTCAAATCTTTACTAGGGGTAGGGGGTAATACAGGTAGAAGGGAAATACTTTTTAATACTCAGCATTCCCTTCCCCCCAGCAATCATTACCATGAATTGCTTGATTTTTTTTATACTGTGAGAATGGTATAAATTACTCATGTAAGTAAAAATTCAAAAACTATGTGATGTCCACACAAAAATCCATTATTAAGTAATATTAGATTTGTATAGAACTTTAGAGTTTGTAAAATCGTTTAGTAAGAATGCTTTGGGAATAGGACTTTTTTCGTTGTTTGCACATCTTATTGTAGCTCTTGTTTAAAACATTTTCCTGATTTTGTTTTTAAGTAATATTCTTCATGAGTGTAGAAGTAAACATGGCTTTTTGTTGAAAATACAGATAAGCACACAAATCTCCTGAAATCTCACCACTCATATAAATACTATTA
Source organism: Galeopterus variegatus (assembly GCF_000696425.1). Classification (NCBI taxonomy): domain Eukaryota; kingdom Metazoa; phylum Chordata; class Mammalia; order Dermoptera; family Cynocephalidae; genus Galeopterus; species Galeopterus variegatus. Next base: position 152,842 of record NW_007729453.1, on the reverse strand, counting down.
ACATTTTGGTATGCAGTATATTCTTCCAAGGAATTTCTTTATGCTGTGTAGCCTAAATATTTATTTATTTATTTATTTATTTTGTCTTTTGTCTTTTTCCGTGTCCGGCAACGGATCGCAACCCTCAGTGTTGCCCCCGTACCGGACCGGGGACCGGCAACGGGATCGCAAGCCTCGGCGTTGCTCCCGCGCCTCGCTCAGCCAGTGAGCGGGAGCCGGTCTGTATGTGGGATCCGAACCCTCGGACGGGAGCGCTGCCACGCTTCCCAAGCGGCGCACTACCCAGTGCGCCACCGGGCCGGCCCCCAGAAATACTCTTTTTAAAAATGTAAATTCATTACCTCACTTCCAGTTTATGAAAAATTTCAAACATGAAAATGCTGAAAGAATAGCACAATGATCATCCCTAAGAGGTCTGAGAGAAAAAAAATAGCACAATGAACACCTGTGTACCATTACCTAGATCCAACAATTGTTAAGAATTTGTCATGTTGGATTTGTATATACATGTGTATGTTTAATTTTTTTTTAGCATGTGAAGGATGACATGTCATCCTTAAATCCTTCGGTATACATGTCTTGAGAATAAGGACATCTCGTAAGTAGCACAATACCATTATCACACCTATAGAATTTATTTTTCTTAATATTATCTAGTGTCCAGTTCATATTCAGATTTCTTCACTTGTCCCCAAAATGTCTTTTTGTTTTAGATATTTTCTCCAAACTAATGTAGAAATGGTATTTTTAAATTTGCCATTCCCATTTGATATATTGAGCCCTGTTCCATGTCCATGTCATTATGTACACTTCTTTAGCATTTTTAATGGCTGCATTATATTCTGTTAACCAATTCCCTATGCTCACACCCTTAAGTCCCAGTTTTTCATGATCTTACCATTCGGTAAATAAGTCGAGTGAAGGAAAAAAGCATAGGAGTATCCTAATAGGGAAATCTTCATGACACTCATGTTTATTTCCTTAAGAAACTTCTAGAACTGAAATGCAAAAATTTAAGGCTTTTGATACTTATTGCCCAAATTGCTCTTTAGAAAGACTGTTCTGGGGCCGAGCCCGTGGCGCACTCGGGAGAGTGCGGCGCTGGGAGTGCAGCAGCGCTCCCGCCGCGGGTTCGGATCCTATATGGGGATGGCCGGTCACCGCTCACTGGCTGAGCGCAGTGCGGCCGGTCTCAAAAAAGACTGTTCTGCATCTTTCACTGTGGTATGTCTAGTACATGATCTGTGAAAATTTACAGTATTACAGCACCTCAGGTTAAGCTTTGATAAATTAATACTGTAGAAGAGTGTAAACCTGGATACATCCAGTATCATTGCTATAGATGGCTCCCTCCACACCTATGATCTACTGCCATATTTTGCATACGCTAGCTTGATTCCTACAGCCTGGAGTGCCTTGCAGTCTGTTAACCCAATTTGGAGCCCAGGTCCCTGCTCCTCAGATTTCCTTAAATATCTTGGCAAGGCCAGCCTTAAAAGTATAGTCTGGAGAGATACAGACATCACTTGAAAACAACCTTTTACATAGAGCATTTTAGATTTTTGCTTTCAAAAAGTAAAGGTAGACTGCCTTCATGGGTGAATTCAAATCTCTACCTCTTGCAAGATAAATTACCAGCAGCTTTAAAATGGTAGTTTTCTCCATGTCCAACAGAAGTGCTGGGTGAGATTCTGTATTTGATATTATCCTAATGAAACTCCTTTATTTTGTAGACCCAGATTTAGGGGTAATGACTTGTACAAGGTAACTTGGCTGTATAGTGGTGGAGTTGGGCATCAAATCCAGGTTACCTAATCCAGTATTGTTTCCACTATGCTATATCTTTCCTTAAAACTGAACTTATCTCTTTTTCTAAATGTGCCACCAGGTGCCATCCATAGAAGTGCAGAATAAGTGGCCCCCCTAGCATAAGAAAGTTACCAAAAAAGTGGAGGGCAAGACTTTGTAAGAGAGTCAAGAATTACTTGAGAAAGGCAAAAGTTCAGAGAGCTCAGTTTCTTTGTTCTTTTGACTGTGGTTATTACTTTCCAAAATGAAGTCAAAAATTTGGAGCTCTTTCATGGGACAGTTCAATTTGTCTCTGTTCTCGTGTGTATACATATATGGATGCCATAAACCAGTAGATGGGACTGAATTTCCTGCTTGTAAAACTTTCAAATTAAAGTGATGTTTTCTAAACTCATTTTCAACTGTTTTAAATAAGAGTAACAATTTGTACATATTATTTTATACCTTTCAGCATTTACATACTATGCTTATCCGTTTATGTACTATGCATATTTTTATATGTTAGCACATATGGCTCAACTTCTTTTTAATGGCTGTGTTGCTGTCTGAAGTATGGATCTACTATAGTTTAATAATTCCCTGTTGTTGAATCTTACAAGTAGAATTGCTGCTGGGTCAAAGGGTGGTATCAACTTAAGTTTTTGACAGGTACTGCCAAAATGACCCTCAAAAAGGCTGTGTTGAGTTGACATTCCCACCAGCAGTGTCTGAGTGCTCTCTTCTCCACCTCTATCTGCCGAAGTGGGATGTTGTTGATCTTTTGAATTTTAACCAGTCTAGTGAGTGAGAAATAGTACCTCCTTGCTTTGATTAACATTTTTCTAACTACAAGTGAGGATGAGGAAATGTTTATATCCTCTGCAAATTGCAAGTTCATGCTCTTTTACTTGGTTTTCAGTTGGATTGCCTTACTGAGTTTTGGGAGTTCTCTGTATAGTAGAAATATTAACCCTTTCTCTATCCTATTGCAAATAATTTCTGTGTTTATGATTTGGAATTTTTATGTAGTAAAATCTCATTTTTCTTCTTTTATTGTTTCTCGGTTACATGTCTTTCTTGGAAGGCTTTTTCTCTGCCAAGATTACAAGAATATTTCTCTTCATTGTGTTCTGATACTTTTATAGTTTGGCTTTTTATGTTTAAGTAGTGGTTTGAAGTACATGTATACTTTTATTTTCATCCAAATGGTTAGCAAGTAGCTTCTATTTTCCATCCTGGGAGAGAATATTTGATCTTTAGAAATATGCCCAGCTTTAAAGTGTATTGTATAGAAAAGTGTAGTTTGTTTTTATTAAAAAAAAAAAAAAACAAACTTCGGAATTTGTGCCAAATAGAAAACTGGCTTGGTTACTTTTAGCTCTTTAGTTTTTGAGAATAATTGAGATTGTTTGTTTAATACTTAACATTTGTCTTGGACTGAAGGCCAAGTATTTATAGATAGTTCTTTAAGGGATCTTAGTTACTGTTTTTCCATTTTATGTATGTTTGAGCCCCAGATTGTGGTTTACTCTTTTCCAGGCACAATCCTATGAGATACACTGTGTTGTATATTTTACAGAGGTGACTGACTCAGATATAGTAACTTTTCTAAGATCATAAGCCTAGTAAATGGAATTTAAGCCTAGGTCTGTCTGATTCTCAGGCCTTTTCATTATGCTGTTGTCTTGTGCATCGTTTTGGCTTTTCTTCCGGTAGTATTCCTCAGTCTTTACCTTTAAAAAAATTTTTTTTTTAAAATCTGTGTGTATGGAAGCAAATACATTACTGAGGTCTCTCCTCCTCCTCCCATATAGATACTTCTTTTGTCAGAATATATTAAGGCATGTAAACCTAGCTTTTATTTATGAATATACTTAATCCGGCCTTTTTATACAAAGTCTGTACTTTATCTTTCTTGAGAATACAGGACTAAAGGATTTTATACAGAAATACAGAATTCCCCCTTCTATAGAGGAGGTTTGATCTTTATAGATGCTGCTTGTTTCTCTGTAAACCCAAGGACATGAGAGAATTGGAGCTGAATAATGCAGAAGGGTTGGAATTCTGTTTCTTTGGTTGATCCAGTACTGTCTGTTGTATTTGACAGTAGTCTATCATGTGGCTTTGGGGAGAATACCATACACCTGTGTTTTGTAGATAAAAGGGACATACAGGCATACAAGTGAAAACATTGTAGTGGCTTAGCTTTTTTTAGGGCTATGGTTCCTACTGTTTTTCAGGTCATGCATCCCTGTAAGAAGCCAAATAAAAGCTGTTGACCATCTTCCCAGAAAAATAACCCACATACTCAAAATTTTCCATGGAATTTCAGGGTTTTGTGGTAGTCCCTCCATATAGGATGAGGAAATCTAAAGAGTTCCTTACACTTATTTTTCTCTATGTATCATTGGGAGGATGTCCAAATTGCTAATATGTTTGTTCTTATATTTTCTAGTACAGATGGTCCCTGACTTGAGATGGTTTGACCTAAGATTGTTTTGACTTTATGATGGTGCAAAAGTCATAAACATTCAGTAGAAACCATACTTTGAGTGCCCACACAACCATTTTGTTTTTCATTTTCAGTATAGTATTCAATAAATTAACATGAGATATTCAACAGTTATTATAAAATAGTTTTGTGTTAGATGATCTTGCCCAACTGTAGGCTAATCTAAGTGTTCTGAGCACGTTGAAGGTAGGCTAGGATAAACTATGATATGTTCAGTAGGTTAGGTGTATTAAATGCATTTTTGACTTATAAAATTTTCATCTTATGATGGGTTTATCAGAACATAGCCCCAATCAAAGTTGAGTAGCATTTGTATATGTTTTTCTAGACTATATTTTTTCTACATTGTAGCCAAAGGTGAAAGCTGAGCTAATTGTTTCACCTTTGTTAAAGGTATAGTCTGCTTTATGCAACTTTCATCGCTAAAAGATGATTTATGTTGAGTAAGGATTTATCTTATGTACTGTGTTGATTTGTAATTGATTGTGTTTTCAGCTTTTCTTTGACCACTAGAAAGTTGTAATTTTACTGTTTTTGTATACTGACTTTGTTGCCTTTATATTACCATTGCTTCTAATCCACCTTTTTTTCTTATTTTTTTTCTTATTTTCTACATTTCTGTACACCTGGTTATCTCATAGTACCATACCCATCTCAATGCCCTGCATATAGTATGTTCATAACTATTTGTTGAATGTAAAGATAAAGGTTGAATTAATCTTCTAAATTGATTTCCTTGGTTGAAAATTTCACCAAAAGAATTTAATATGACTTGGATTTTTTAGCTTTGTTAAACATTTACTGCATAATCAGTCATTCATTCATTTATTTATTAATCAACTAAGTGACCATTTCGAAGCTGGTAACAGGAATGCAAAGATAAATATGACACAGTTCCACTCATGCAGAACTCAAGTCTGGTGGGGGGACTGTCAGGTAAATAAAGAGGTGTGTTGATAGAGGATATATGCAGGAATGAGGGTATATGCAGTGGGAGCATAAAGGAGAGTGATAAATTTTACTTGGGGGGAGGGGTTATCCAAAAAGGCCCCTTAGAGAAGGTGACACTTAAGCTGAGCTTTAAGGGGATATGCAGGGAGCAGCCATTTTAGCGGACAGTGCAGTGAGTCAAGGCATCAAAAGGCTTAACATAGCTAAACCATGTGGGTAGCTGAGGGGAATATTATGTAATGTCATGGTGCTGGTAAGAGAGGTAAGCAGGGATCAGGGACTAGAGGTCTTGGCTGCTGTTTTAGGCAAGGAGTTTGTACTTGATGTAGGTAGATTTAGTCTTAAGGAGATTGCTCTGGCAGCAATGTGGAGGATGGAATAGAGGGATCTGGCAGGAAAAAGTCTTCATTTAAAATATCTTTAATTTATGAGATTTTCAAACATGCCAAAATAGAAGATAGTATAATGAAGGCTTATGTACCTGTTACTCAACTTGAACAGTTATCAACACATGCCTATTATTTTATTTATGCCCTCCTCCCTCCCTCCATTATTTTAAAGCTAATTCCTAAGTTGGTCACAAATTGGCAAAGCATATTAATAATACCTAACACAGTGTGGCTTTCAAGGCTGACCTATGCAGCCAAATCACCTAAACAGCATGAAAACAAAACAAAACAAAACAGTCCCTACTTCAGATCTCCTGAATTAGATATTTGTATGGCCAGGCATTTCGTTTTCATAATAAGTCTCAGGTATAGTAAATTATTTTGAAGATAATTTTTAAGTAACTTGACTTCTGACACATGAAAATGTTTTCCTGAACTCATTGAATGCTGCCTGTGGCCCTTCTGGGTGAAATTCATCTATTACATAGGGGCAGGCTTTTTGGTGGGCAAGTTCTTGAAATTTGAATAAAGAGTATTAGTTTAAAGGCTGATTTCTTAATTTTCTGGTAGAGGTAGGCAAGGTATTTGCATCTTTGAAACCAGATGTGATAAGATGGGGAATAACTAGTCATTGTTATAATTGATCTTTTGCACCAAGTACAGCCACAAATAAAGGAATGGGAAGCCGACAATTCTTAAAGGGTAGTCTAGGATTATTCCAGAGCACCAATTTAAAATGCACAGATAAGGAATCTCTTTCTCTCCTCCTTGATTTGCATAACTTACACTTAGGCATTGCTGTTTTTATGTATTGTTGAGAATGCTAAGAAGGGCTTCTTGGTATGCTACCATTTCCTGTCTGTTGGCAAAACTAATCTACAGCTTTGGTGAGCCCTGTTTTGTTGCCTTTTTCTTCTTCTTCTTTTTTTTTTTTTTCTCCCCTTTTTGTCTTTTTTCGTGACCGGTAGTGGGATCACAACCCTCGGTGTCGCGCCCGCACCGCACTCAACCAGTGAGCGGACCGGTCTCTATATGGGATCCGAACCCTTGGCGGGAGCGCCGCTGCGCTCCCAAGCGCCGCACTACCAAGTGCGCCACTCTTCTGATGCCAGTTTCTCTTTCTAAGTAATTGGGAGTAAATGACCAGAAGGTTAACTCCCAGATCTGCAGCTTCCCAGGACTGTAGAGTAGAGGATATGCAGGGGATGTGTTTTCAGATACCATTCTCACCTCCAAAGTTAATGTTGGAGATTTCAGATTCCTCTTTCTTGGTGTCCCTACCGTTATTTTGTTTTTTTGAGCATACTGCAATGCAGAGAAGCAGCCGGAGCAACCATTTACACTTAATCTGAGTTATAGTGTTTTCAGGTTTTAAATTAGACTGAAACTCTGTCCAGGTATTTATGCAAATAATTTCCAGATTTGTCTTGGGTAATTAAAGGCATTCTTCAGTTGCTTTATTATTACATGTTACTATGGGTGCCCAATAAAATCTAGTGGGTTTGAATCCAGGTTCTACCACTTACTAGATATGTGGCCACTTTTGGCTCCAGTAAACTGGGCACAGTTTTCTTCTCCGAGTTGTTATAAGGATTAGACATAATGCATAATAGGTGTAGAGTAAATGTTAGCTGTTGTTATTGTGATCGTAAATAATTTTCAAAATATATGTTGGTGGATATTAATGTAGATAATCAGAAACTAGACGGATGGAAAGACCTGACAATCACGTGGTGTCCCCTTTGAACAAATCAGTTAATCGGGGATGTCTGTGCCTTTGTAATCAAATAGTGAATAGCAGGCTGGGTTTCAAGATTCAGCTTGCTGCTTTCTGACATAATGGATGGTCAGGGCAGCTCTCACCTGAATTTACTTTCAGAGACTACAAGAGGAAAAGGGAATCATTGCATGGCAAAAAGAATCAAATATTTTGTTTTGTGGCATGTTGGAGTGTAGTGTTCTCTAAAGTATTATTTAAAAAACTGCCATAATGCTTTTTCACAATTTCAATGGGAATTTTAGGCTGATTTTGGTTCATCCTCACTCTCATACATATGTACAACATCTCTTACCTACCAATAATCAACAAAATCAATAAAAATTGAGTGCTTCCTGTGTGCCAAACTCAAAGAACAGGCAGCATCTAATCCAAGGCATTTGTTTAAATGATACTGTTCTTAATTTTGTGCGTGTCCTTTGGCTCAGGTGCCACTGTTTTCTTCCTTAAGAAAAATTTTACAAAAGAATACATTTTGATTATAAATGGATGCATGACTTATAGAAAATGTGGATCTGAAAAGCAAAAAGCATAAATAAAACTATGTAGTATCCTGCCACCTAGAGGCAATTACTGATAATGTGGCATATTTTTTTCCCTTCCCACCCTGTGCCAGACATTTTCTCATTAATAGTCAAGGAAGTGATAGATACAGGGTGTAATGTAAGCACATAGGGAAGGACACCCATTCAAGATTTAAGAAATTGGGGAGAGGATTGTCCTAAATCTGGGTTGTATTTGTGCTGTTCAAAACCCACACAAGTGCTCATTATGTTAAGGTGAAATAGTGAGAGGCCTAAGTGGTCCCCTACCCTCAATTTTCTCAGGGGCTCTTTCAGTTATCTCCTCTTTACAAGATAATTTGCATCCACCTAAGAACACATGCTAGTGTCCTTATTCCCCTCCTTTTCCCTCTGACCTTTCAGTGACCCCGTAGTCCTCTGCTTCCATTTACATCCAACCTTTTCAAATGAGTTTTCTACACATGCCATCTATGTGTCCGCATTTCCTGTTAATTCCCTGACTCACTCCAGTCTGGCTTCCACTCCCACCACCCTCAGTGAAATTGTTGCTTGTCAGGTTATCTCTGTTCCCAATCCCAAGGGACAGATGTGGACATACCTCATTTTGACATTTGATGCAGTTGCTCACTCTTATTGTCTTTTGCCTTTCATAATACCACGATTAACTAGTTTTGCTTTTCCTTCACCAGCCTCTCCATTGCTGGGTTCTCCTCTGTGTTGCCTTACTTTTAAATGTTAGAACAAATATTAACTCAGTTGTGGGCCTCCTCCCTTCATTTTCTATAAGCAGTCATTTCTAGACTCATGGCTTCAAGTATTGTCTATATGCTGACAATCACAGATTTTATTCTCAGCGCATACTGCTTTCCTGAATTCCATTATATGAATATTTGCATGCCTATCATATGAAAGATACTCTTCTAGGTGCTGTGAGTTTAACATTGTAGAAAATCAAACCAGTATTTACCATTGATACTTGTTATGAAAGAATACTGTAACAGAAGAATAACAGTGGGACCAGCTTTAGGTCGATTGCCATGGGAAACCTCTTTGGGTCTTAGTTTAAATATCAGTTTTTCAAATGGAACTAGCTGTGGGAAGGTGGGGGTGGATGGGTTACATTCCAGTGGGAACAGTACTTGTAAAGGACTAGAGGCCAGAAAACTTAGTAACATGATCTGATTTTTGTCTTAAGAAGATTACTTTTGCTGTTCTCTGGAGGATAGATTAGATGAAAATGAGTGAGGAAGTGGGGAAATCAATTATCCCTGTTTCACAGTTGAAGAAACAGAAGCACATGCTTGGTACTTAGAGTTCTGGTTCTGACCCAACGCAGTAGGCCATTTCCAGGGATTTGTTTCAAACTAACTTCTTTTTTTAGAGTTTTTTTTTTTTTTTTTTTTTTAAATGGGATTTTTACCTGTTTAAGTTCTAAGAGGTAGAATTCATTCCCTAGTTACCATTCCCTTCATTAGTGAGATTGACGGTGCCACGGCTTCTCACATTGTGCCCCAGCTTTCTCTCTTGGAATAATTTCTTTGAACAATAGGACCCAACAGTGGAGGAGAAATCTGTCACAAATTTATATTCTCATCTGCAAGCATTTGTTGTAGTAATAAAACTGTTAAATAAAGTGAGAATAGCACGTTATTAAAGCATGACTTGGGAGTCAGACCTGGATTTAGATCTTGATACCAACATTTACTAATCAGGCAAGGTACTTTCTTCTTTTGAAGCCTCAGTTTTCTGTCTGTAAATATGGACAAAACTTCGCTTGAGTGATGAGAATTGTATGAAAGAATATTATATGAAGCCCCTGGGCAGCATGTCTCAATGTATTCTTTGGAATGCTTAAACTGGTAAATTTCAGTAGATGCCACTTGAAAAAATGGTATGTGCCCTAATAAGTTTCCTTCACCCAAGATTTCTTGGAGCCATGAATGTCAGTCAGCCACATGACTGTCCTAAAGGAAGAGAAAGTCTGTAACATTTCCCAAACGATTGGATTCTTGTCTCTCTCCATAGAGCAACTGCTCTAACACACTCTGGGAAACTCCAGCCTCATTATTGTCTGGCTTGTAGTGGTCACTCAAAAGGTGTTCTCCCCTCCCACTGTGAAACTAGCTTAGATATGTAATAACCAGGAACAAAACAAGTTCTGAATTTTCTTAATACATGTCTCACGGACAGTATCATCTTTGGTTTTTAAACTATAAATGTTTCTTGCAGTAGGATATAGAAAGCAGGTTAGCATTACACGTATGGGGACGTTTGTGAATGTTTGTTCATTTGTTTTGGCTTGTTTTTTTTTTTAATTAGGTGCATCAAACGCTCACTCTTGGGACTTAGAGTCTAGAGCTGCTGATGCAGATAACCTGAGACAATTCATTCTGCCACCAGCAGTAGTTTCTAGGCATCCAGAGTCTGGTGTTGGCAGCACCCCCACCTGTTTCTGTGAGAAGTCCTTAGCTGTAGTTCAGGCGGCCTAGCTTCCTTGGTTTCTCCTGTTTTTTTTTTCTGAATGTGGATCTCATTCTATGAGCTATCAGATATCCTTCCAGTAAGTTCTTTTCTGCATTAGTTAGCCAGAGTCTTTCTGTTGGTCCAGACACTTGACTAGTCAAGTATCCTAAGTCAAAACAGCTTTCAAGTGAGATGCTTATTTGTGTGAAGATTTACCAGTGACCTCATCTACATATTTTTTTAAAACCAGTAAAATGGTTGTGACTTGCTGATTTCAACACCTAAGTTACTTGGTGCTCTTGTTTTGCAGAATTGATTGGTTTTATTTTTAAATAGACTATTTTTATTTTTTTATTTTTTTATTTTTTATTTTTTTTTAAAATAGACTATTTTTAGAGCAGTTTTAGGTTCACGGCAAAATTGAGCAGAAGTTACAGAAATTTCCCATATACCTCCGTGTCCTCATACATGACATAGCCTGCCCCATAAACATCCCCCACCACAGTAGCACATTTGTTACAAATTATTAACCTCCAGTGACACATCATCATCACCCAAAGATCATAGCTTATATTAGGGTTCACTCTTGGGGGTGTACATTTTTGGGGTTTGGACCTATTTATAATGACATGTATCCACCATTATAGTATCATACAGAATAGTTTCATTGCCCTAAAAATCCTCCATGTTCCGTCTGTTCATCCCTCCGTCCCTCCTAACCCCTGGCAACCACTGATATTTTTACTGTCTCCATAATTTTGCCTTTTCCAGAATGTCATACGGTTGGAATCATGCAGTATGGAACCTTTTCAGACTGCTTTCTTTCACTTAGTAGTTTTCTGCATGTCTGTTCATAGCTTAACAGCTCATTTCTTTTTAGTACTGCATAATATTCCATTGTCTGGATATACCATAATTTATCCATTCACCTACCAAAGGACATCTTGGTTCTTCCAAGTTTTAGCAGTTAAGAGTAAAACTACTATAAATATCCATGTGCAGGATTTTGTGTGGACATAAGTTTTCAACGCCTTTGGGTAAATACCAAGGAGCCTCATCACTGGGTTGTATGTTAATAGTATGTTTAGTTTTGTAAGGAACCACCAAAGTGGCTGTTGCGTTTTGCATTCCCACCAATAATGAATTATAGTTCCTGTTGTTCTGCATCCTTGCCAGCATTCAGTGTCATGAGTGTTCTGGATTTTGGCTATTCTGTATTCTAATAGGTATATAGTAGTATCGCATTATTGTTTTAATTTGCATTTCCCTGATGACATGATGTGGAGCCTCTTTTGATATGCTTATTTGCTATCTGTATATCTACTTTGGTGAGGTGTCTTGTTAAGGTCTTTGGCCCATTTTTTAATCAGTTTACTTTCTTATTGTTGAGTTTTAACAGTTCTTGGTGTATTTTGAATAACAGTCTTTTATATGTCTTTTGCAAATATTTTCTTCCAGTCTGTGGCTTGTCTTTTTATTCTCTTGACAGTCTTTCACAGAGCAGAAGTTTTTAATTTTAATGAAGTCCAGTTTATCAATTCTTGCTTTCATAGATTGTGCCTTCATAGATTGTGCCTGTGGTTATATCTAAAAAGTCATTGCCATACCCTAGGTTATCTAGATTTTCTCCTGTGTTATCTTCTAGAAGTATGAATTTGCATTTTACATTTAGGTCTGATACATTTTGTGTTAATTTTTGTGAAGTGTATAATGTCTGTCTAGATTTTTTTATACACGGATGTCCTTTGTTCCAGCAACATTTTTTGAAAAGACTATCTCTTGTTCATTATATTGCCTTTGCTTTTTTGTCAAAGGTCAGTTGACTGTACATGTATTTATGTGGGTCTATTTTTGGGCTCTGTTCTGTTCCATTCATCTGTTTGTTCTTTCTCCAATACCACATTCTCTTGATTACTGTAAATCTTGAAGTCAGGTAATGTCAGCTCTCTTTATTCTTCTCCTTTAATATTGTGTTGGGTCTTTTGCCTCTCCATGTAAACGTTAGAATCAGTTTGTCAATGTCCACAAAATAATTTGCTGAGATTGTGGCTGAGATTGTGATTGCGGTTGCACTGAATTTATAGATGAAGCTCAGAAGAACTGACATCTTGACAATATTGAATCTTCTAGCCATGGAAATGGAATATCTATTTAGTTGTTCTTTGATTTCTTTTAACAGAGTTTTATAGTTTTCCTTGTATAGATCTTGTATATATTTTGCTAAGTTTATACTTAAGTATTTTATTTTTGGATGTTATATAAACGTTGTTGTTTTAAATTTCAAATTCCACTTGTTCATTGCTGGTATATAGGAAAGCAATTAACTTGTATGTTAACCTTATATCCTGCAACCTTGCTGTAATTGCTTATTAGTTCCACAAGTTTTTTGTCAATTCTTCTGGATTTTCTACTTAGACAATGTCATCTGTTAAAAAAAGGTTTTATATCTTCTTTCCCAATCTGTATGCCTTTTATTTCCTTTCTTTTCTTATTGCATTAACTAGGACTTCCAATACAGTGTTGGAAAACAGTGGTGAGAGGGGACATCCTTGCCTTATTCCTGATCTTAAGGAGGAAAGCTTCTAGTTTTTTTTTAGCTGTAGGTTTTTTGTAGATATTCTTTATCAGTTTGAGGAAGTTCCCTTCTATTCACAGTTTACTGAGATTGTCTGGTTTTTTATTGTTGAATTTTGAGAGTTCTTTATATTTTCTCCCAGTAAGTTTTATAGTTTTACATTTAAGTTTGTGATCCATTTTGAGTTAATTTTTATATAAGGTATGAGACTTAGGTCAAAGTTTATCTTTTTGTCTATGGAAGTCTACTTGCTCTAGCGCCATTTGTTGATAAAACAATCCTTTGAATTGCTTTTTTACCTTTTTGAAAAATCAGCTGGACATATTTGTATGGGTCTATTTCTGGATTCTCAATTCTGTTCCAATGATGTGTGTCGATCCCTCTGCCAATACTACACAATTTTGATTTCTGTAGCTACATATATGTCTTAAAATTGATTAGAGTGATTCCTCCCTCTTTATTTTTCAAAATTGTTTCAGCTGTTGTCGTTCCTTTGCCTTTCCATATATACTTTAGAATAATTTTGGTTTATTTACAAAGAAATCTTGCTGAGATTTGGGTAGAAATGATATTAAATCTGTATATCAATTTTGGGAGACTTGGCATCTTTACTATGTTGCGTCTTAAATCTCTCCATTTATTTAGTCTTTTTTTTTTTTTTTTTTGCATCTGAACAGTATGGGGATATGACTTTGATTTTTTTATCAGCATTTTGCAGTTTTCAGCATACAAGTTCTGTACATGTTTTGTATATTTACACCTAGGTATTTCATTATTTGAGTAATTGTGAATGGTATTGTATTTTTAACTTTTTTTTTTTTGAAAATTACCTGAGTGATTCAAGTTTTTATTGTGCCCATAAATTATCTTTCAATGTGAAAGTTATCCATTTTTTGATGCCTAAGTAATTCTGCACATGTTCAATTAAACTGACCAATTTCATATAGTGAATTACTTTAAGAGCAAAAAAAGAAAACCAATAATCAAAAGCCCCTTCTAAACTCACAGACAAGGTTTTTGGATGTGGGATTTAATTAATAAGAAGAAAAGTTAAGCACCACAATAAAAATACTTTTTTAGAAAACAGAAAAGACTGCAATTGGTATTCAAGTTAGGGACAAAAGCACTTACACATTTACAAAAAAAAAAAAGCACACTAATCTTGAAACAAAGTTAATCAGTCTGAAATGTTAAAAACTTATTTTTGGTATCTTGTACTTTTAACTTTGGAGTCTACATATCTATTACTAGTATACAGGAATATGATTGGTTTTTGTATGTTTATCTTGGATCCTATGACTTTGAGATCATTTATTAGCTCTGGTAGGGTTTATATAGGGACTCTTATACCTCATTTTGTAATTAGAAAACAAAAGTATTATGTTCCCTATATTCTTATGAAACAACTGATATATTTTTATTGGTAAAAACAGTAAAAGAGGTGCATAGATAAAACAATCACACAGAATCTTTATGGTTAGCAATAAATTAACCATTTGATGCATATCCCTTCTAAGCTGTTTTTGGTTTTTGTGAGGTATATGTGTGTGTTTGTATGTCAGGCTTGTGCAACATAGGGATGTTGGCTAGTTTGATCTGGAGAGATTTTTTACTCCTCTGTATCTCATAGCTGTGCCTCTGGAGTTGGGATAGCATCATAACACCAGTGCTTTTACTTTAAGCATTTTGCACGCTTTTCATTCTATATTGCCTATGCACAAGCTTGTAGAGCTTAAGAATACTACTTTAAGTTCTCACTTCTTTTGGGACTTTCCTTTCAGATCATAAAGCAGAAAATCGAAAACATGAAAGTAGACAGGACTAAACTGAAAAAGACACCTACTGAAGCTGTAAGTATCCAAAAGTTTGCTTTGCCTATCTTTTCTTCATTATAAATAAATAAGTGGATAGCCAAGTAACCAATGTAAAGTGAGCACCCAACAGTTCTTTCTGGTTCTGTGTACCTTAAGGAACTTCTCAGGCTGCTATTCCTATGCATTGAAAGGCAGTATGCTATAATGGAAAGAACAGATGTGGATTCAAATTCTCACTCTAGCTATTGGATCTTTCTCAATTTTGTTTTTTAGAAAATGAAAGTGGCCATTGTTTTAGCTTTATTACCGATTCTTAATCATACAGTTCAGCTTAACTTGCAATTGTGTGGCCATGTCAATTGATTCTGTGTCAGCAATAGAGATCCCAGCTTCAGTCCAATATTCCCTCAGCTAGCTTGAACTGCGTTCTGAGTTTACGGAAGTGTTGTGTTATGATACTTCTGTAGATCCCATGTGTTCAAAGCTTTGGAATTAAACCTGGATTTGAATCTTAGATTTTCATGGCTGAGAGTTTATTAACTTGCCTGGTTTCCACAGCTACAAAATGGAGTTGATAATTCCTTTCTCCTTGATGAGAGGCAATTGCTTAGCATAGTCTCTAGCACACAATTAGTTCATTTTCTAAATACAGGCCACTTGATTTTAAAAAAATAATATAACTACCTGTTAAGTATCACCAAGGATAACTGTTATTAACGTTTTACTATACAAGAGTACTTCAAAAAGTTTGTGGGAAAATAGAATTAAAAAGATAATAGTAATTTTTTCATGACCTTTTGAATTACTCTCATTTTTCTAACAGTCTTAAATTATTGCATGTGCACACATGGTTATCTTTCCATTTTCATTCGGGATTAGACTAATGAGTATAGGAATCACTTTGTTCCCATGCCATCACCAGCATTACAGATTATCTTCTAAATTTTTGTTTATTTACTAAGTGGGAAAAAAATGCATTTCACTTTTCTGATTTGCATTGCTTCAATACATATATTTTTCAAGTTTATTGGCCTTATATCAGTTGTCTTCTTGTGCCATTCATTTTGTATTTGCCATTGGAATGTCAGTGTATTTCTTATTGAATGCCATATACAAAGGTACTTCAAAAAGTTCGTGGAAAAATTTAATTACAAGATAATACAAATCTTTCTATGAACTTTTTAAAGACCCCTTGTATATTGAGTATATTCATTTTCATCTTAGTTGCAAATACTTTCATTTACTTTCACTTTTGTTTTTTAATGTATTATGGCATCTAGCAGTTTTGACAACTATATACTCACACATCTTTGGAAACTGAAGAGCAAAAAGAAAACTTGCATTAAGAAACTACAATTTATATAAGCCAGGCACAGAAAGAGAAATACCACATGTCCTCACTTATAAGTGGGAGCTTAGAAAAACACAAAAAACATAAGAAAGAAAGATTACAATAGTCACAGTAATAAATTGAACTTTCAAAAGAAGAGAAACAGAACTGAGGTTACCAGAGGGTGGGGGAGGGGGACAGGAGAAATCAATTACATTGTATAATGTTGAATATACTAATTATCCTGATTTGAACATCACATATTGCATGTTGATATTGATATTCAATGCTGTACCCCACAGATATGTACAATCAACTATGTTCCAATAAAAAAAAATTAAAACAGTGGCATCAGTGTAAGAATCTACTGAAGAGACTAGAAAACCTAGAAAAGGATCCTAGTGTATGTAAAAACTTGACATATGATAATGGAGGGATTATAAATTGGTAGGGAAGGACAGCATTAGTCAAGAAACTGTGCCAGGATATGTTTGACTTTTGGAGGGTAGGGGACTGTTATACTGCAATAAATTCTTCATAAATCAAAAGTCAAATATTTTAAAAAGAAAGAAATTATAGAAGTAGAACATACAGGTGAATGTTTACCTGGTGGGGATCTTAGGTGGGGATGGCCTTTCCAAGCATTAAAGCAAAAGAAAAAAAGGATAGTGGAAATGTAAAGTACTGTATCCAGAAAGACATTATGACAGTAGCCATCCTAACAGGTGCGAGGTGATATCTCATTGTGGTTTTGATTTGCATTTCCTTGGTAATTATTGATGTTGAGCACCTTTTCATATACCTATTGGCCATTTTTATATTGTCTTTCAAGAACTGTCTATTCAAGTCCTCTTTTAATTGGGTTGTTTGGTTTTTTTGCAATTGAGTTGCAGGAGTTCCTTACATATTTTGGAAATTAACCTCTAGAATACATTATGTAAAGTGAAATAAGTCGGTCACAGAGTTACAAATACTGCATTGATTCCTCTCATATGAGGCATCTGAAATAGTCAGAAGTATAGAAGTAGGCGATAGAATGGCCGTAACCAGAGAACTAGGGGGAGGGAGTTAGGGGAAGTTGTTCAGTGGGTATAAAGTTATAGTTACACAGAATGAGTAAGTTCCAGAGAGCTGCTGTAGAACATAGTGCCTATAGGTAGGCACTATATATAACAAGGTATTGTGTACTTAAAAATTTGTTGAGGGCCGGCCCTGTGGCTCACTTGGGAGACTGCGGTGCTGGTAGCACCAAGGCCACAGGTTTGGATCCTATATAGGGATGGCCGGTGTGCTCACTGGCTGAGCATGGTGCAGACAACACCGAGCTAAGGGTTACGATCCCCTTACTGGTCAAAAAAAATTTGTCGAGAGGGTAGATCTCATGTTAAATGTTCTTATCATGTATCCATACATACAAAGTGACACAAGGAAACTTGGAGGTGGTGGATATGTTTATTACTTGAATTGTGGTGATGGGGTAACATGAGTGTGTACATGTATCCAAACTCACCAAATTTTATGCATTAATTATGTGCAGGTTTTTTTGTATACCAATTATACCTCAGTAAAGCTTGGGCGGGGGAGAAAGCACATGTGACAAGCCGGGGAAAATATTTGTAACCCAATGTAGTTAATATCTTTAGTAGCTAAATCAGTAGGAAAAGTGAATATCCCAATGACAGTATGGGCATAGGATGTTTCAGAAAAGAACAAAGCAAATAAACTTACAGAAAGATTCAGTCTTGTAAGCAGAGAAATGCAAATTTTAACTGTAATTTTTTAAACCCAGTGGACTGTAAGGGATTTATTTGTTCACGGAGTCACACTTGAATATACATTTCTGGTTCATATTTCCTACCTACTAGCAAATTACTTAGGATAAACTTCTAGAAGTGGAATTTTTAGGTCATTGACTATGTACATTTTTAAGACTTGAGTTCCCTTTTTTCCTTGAGCGGCATACAAGAGTACCCAGTTTCCTATACTGTCGTCAATACTAGGTATTCTTTTTAAGAAAGGCTTTTATTGATCATTTTGTGAATCAGCAGTTGTGTAGAGGACTTTTTCCCTAGACTTGGTATTTGTTGGAACAAATTAATATAAACCCTGGCAATTGATATACAGCTATTGAACTGGCAAATGCTTTCTTTTATAGTACCATGAATAAGGAAAATCACATTGTTTGCGTTTATGTAGCAGGGATAAGGCAGTAAAGATATATGAGGGTACTTCAGAAAGTTCATGGAAAGGTTCGTATTATCTTTTAGTTCTATTTTTCCACAAACTTTTTGAAGTACCCCCTCATACTGTTGTGCCTGCTGCATTCTGCAAATTCAAGGTTCAGAGGGATTTGATAGGCTGATAAGGCAGAAAACATCCTGCTTGTACATTAAATTGATGCCATTATGCTAATTAGAGCTTGTGAGCAGGAGATACAAGCACCTTCCTCAGACATGTGTGCCAGAGAGTCAGAGATGAACTTTGTGAAAGCTTGAGGGCCTGCCACATCAGGAAAGTTTCTAGGCGTCCCGAGGTCTGAGGAATATCGGGATATCCCTTCTAAAGTGAGAGACAATTTGAGGCATTTTGTACCATACACACCACGAAAAAAGAGGAACAATGTGTGAGGTGCCTCCTTGGATTTTGGAATCAGTGTATGTTACTTTAGGGCATGCGGTTTTGATGTATTTACTGGGTAATCTCTAAAGCATTAGTGGGCATTTACTAAAGTGTTAGTGAGGTATGGATCTAGAAAAGGCTACAAAAGTTCCAGGCTGTGATGTAAGCTGCCCTACTACTTGGACATTATGACTTAGTAGACCCAGGTGCCTGATTTAGATGTCAGCCAAAGATGCCATGTGGTGCTTTCAGCAAGCCCCAATAGGAGAATCACAGCTAAGACCCCTAGAATTTCAGCCATGCTATCCCCTGTCAGCAACTATTCTACATTCACAAAAGCAGTCTCTGGCTTGCTACTGGGCCTTGGTAAAGATTGAATGCCTGATTATGGGACACACAAAGTTATTACAGGACCCAAATGTTCATCATGAACTGGGTGTTATCTAACCAACAGAATCACAAAATTGGATTTACATAGCTGCATTCTGTTAGAAATTGAAGCTGTATATTTGCTACTGGGCCCAGGTAGGTCCAGAAGGCACAAGTGAACTGCATTAGCAGGTGGTTCAAATTTCCCATGTTATCTGTTTCTACTGCTTCACTGCCTCTCCCTCAACCTATACGTCTTCAAAGAGAGGAGGGGAAAAAGTGCAGGCATGGTTTATGGAAGGATTTTGTGCCAGGGATTTTACATACATTTAGTTATCACAAAAAGTTGAAGTAGATTTTGATAATGCTTACTTTAGAAGGAGAAAAAGGTTTGTAGCTTGGCTTAAAGAAAACCATCTCCCTGTTTTTAAGCCCCTATTATATTCTACATCTGTTTTGAATGACGAAAATACATTTCCTGCAGTTTAACTCTCACAACAGCATTACTGAATGTAGGTGGTATTAATTCATACTGCAGAAGAGAATTTTGCTGAGAATTCATACTGCTGAAATTCAAAGAGGAAGCTTGCTGACTACCTGTCCCCATGCTCTTTGTAATAGTATGCTGCCTCAATATTTAAGCTCCTATTATATGAGATAAATACTTTATGTATGTGGCAGACATTTGAGCTCTTATCTAATAGGTAGCTATTAGGTCTGTTTTCCTATTAAGAAAACTATGGCTCAGAGGTTGGACTTACCCATGATCAAACATTGTAGTAAACACAAAGCTAAAAACTGAGCTCAGATTTGGTTCCAAATCTAGGCCAATTTCCAGGACACCATACTGCCTTTCCAGAGTTAAAGAACAAGTATAATCAATTCTCGCAGCTGCCATCCATTAATAGAAGGCTTCTCTGTTTCAGCCACTGTCCTTCCCCCAACCTCCTTTCACTATCAGAAACTTTAAACTCTCAATCCACTCCTTGTTACCTGACAAACAGGCCCTTTCATCAGCTTAAGAGAGCAGGAATGTATGGAAATGGGAATCCCCAAGTAAGAAAGGAGTCCTGGTTTTACAAAGTTCAGAAGCTCTTTGCTCTCCTACAGTTGGAGGACTTAATGTTGTGGAAAAATATAGCCGATGCTAATCTTTCACTGTGAATTCACTAAGGCTTTTCAGTGTTTCTCTGATTCCATATACCTTATCAGGCATTCTGGTTAACTTTCAGATCATAGTCAGATTCCTTAAATTTGCTTTTTTTGATGTTTAGTTTGTTTCTTTCATTTATGTTGTCTATACCCATCTAAGTAGTTTGTCTGCATCTACAGGTTATCCAGGTTTATAAAAATGCACAGACAGATTATTGGGAAATAAAAGTGTTTTCTTGTGAGGTTTTCATTTTAATCCCAAGTGATCATCTGGCAGGTGTCCAGTTTTCTTAATCAGTATATTCTAGCAGTAGTTCAATTACTGTTTAGGCTTGAGGGTTACTTTTCCCATTCTCCCTCTTTGTGTCTCATTTCAAAATACCTTTTGTGAAGGCTTGCTTGTTTTTCTCAGCCTGCAGATTGCAGAGCCTTAATAGACAAACTCAAAGTTTGTAATGATGAGCAACTCCTCTTGGAACTGCAGCAGATCAAAACATGGAACATTGGAAAGGTATGTGAGGCCATGCTCCCAAAAAACAGAACTCACTGTACTAGTAGTACATCACTTTGTATGCTCTGATATGGAAAGAGAAACTACAATGGGGTAGCTTCATTCAGCAGTTACTTAATAAGCATATAGCGTATACCTAGTATACTCTAGAGCAGTGGCTTTTAGCCTGAATGTTTGCCAAGGAAATTTTGAAAGAAAAATATATGAAAAAATTTTTTTTTAGTTGAGGATGAGGAATGCTTGCATAGGTGATGGTAAAGAATCTCAACCACAGAATTCCTTTAGTTTGACTGTTAATGAGTTGAAGGTGGTTTCTAGATTTTTACTTTTAGTTTAAAAGAATTTTCATTAGATGACTCTAAAAAAATAAACTCTTCTGACAAAATGGGTTCTGACAGGGACAGTCTTTGTAGACCTCAGAGTGTAGCCAGAATTCTCCCTTTGAAGACCTACTCCTAGTAGGTTTGTGGTATCTAGTGGTATTGGCGCATATGCCTTGATGGGTATAAATCCCATTTAACTCAAAGTATGATCTTTTTCATATGGGCACAGGTGGGAAGTGAACTTGTCTAGGTGTCTGGCTCAGCAATCACTTGTGACAAAGCTCAACTACGAAGTACCCATGCAATGCTTTTACCTTATTCTTATATCCTCTTTCTCTTCCTCTCTCCAGTGTGAGTTATATCACTGGGTGGACCTGTTGGACCGCTTCGATGGAATTCTGGCAGATGCTGGACAGACAGTGGAGAATATGTCATGGATGCTCGTATGTGATAGGCCAGAAAGAGAGCAACTGAAAATGCTTCTCTTGGCTGTATTGAACTTCACAGCCTTGCTCATTGAGTACAGCTTTTCCCGGCATCTGTACAGTTCCATAGAGGTAGGGAGGTTCAGGCCTTTGCGATCTGTTCTTAACTACTATTGTGTATATCCAGAAACAAGGAAATTGCTATTTCTCTCTGATTGCTTGTTTCCTTTTCATTATGGAGCTCTGGGTTTTTCATTGTCAAAGACAATGGTTTCTCGGATACAGATATTACCCTTCATAGGGTTAAGGGGAGGTTCTGTGCTGTCACTTTCACTCTGCCTTTTCAAGATTCAAGAAATGAATGAGAAATGTAATACATGTATTGAAGTATTCTAGGGAAATTGCAGAAATTCATCTTTGTCTCAGGTTATTAGAGCACCCCCAAATTACTTTTAAACTATTAGAAATAGTTTGATTCCCTTAACACATCAGTGTACTTACTATTTTTCTGAGTTTGTGTGCATCTTTTCAATCTCTTCTCCATTCTCCCACACCCTCCACAAAATATATATTCATAGCATCCTCTGTGTCCTTGAAGAGTAAAGTGGGTGCAGTAGTCAGTGAGCTTTTGAATTGGTCAAAAATCACTATAAGAAGAAATTCTTTTCCTCTGGCCCAACTTTAGACTTTCATTCACCATTAATTAGGCACTCTGTTAGTTTTAGGTGTGTTAATTTTCCTAAATATTCAGTAAAGAATCAGAATCAGAACAAACAAATAGAAAGAAAATGGCTTAGGAAAATAAGTGGAATAACTGAACTAAAAGCCTAGCACACAGAGATTTAAGTGGGGGGCGGACAGCAGTCTGTTGAAGATGAAATAGTATGCTGCCCAAGGAGGTTCATGGCCTTTGGGATAATTGGCAACTGGAAATGCCTTGGTTCATTTCCAGCTAAATTACATACTGATTTTAATTCTGAACAAGTGCTTCAATATATTGGTGAATTATAATTGTATTTAAAAACCAAAATAGTCACTCTCAGGTTACTTATGAGATACAGGATACTATAACATTTATATCGTACATAATTGCCACCAGCTGTCGTTGATATCTTTAGCTTCTATATGAAGGACCCTGTATTTTAATTAATAACAATTTTATGTTTGTCATAAAGGATACAGGTGGAGCATGAGATTATCTTTCTCTCACAATACTTTTAGTCCCATTGGAGACTTCACGTTCTTGAGTTCCACATATGTATTATATCACATTTGTCTCTTTTGTAATCTCTTCCTTCCTGTGGGGACACCTGTGCAATTTTGAACTGCTGTTTATGTTTTTTACTTTTATTGCACTTTCTGGCTAGCTGCCAGATTATAAGCTCCTTGGGGACAAAGTTGCGTGTTGTTAAGTTCTCAAATATTTTAAAACTTTTTTGTATAATTGTAAATAAACTTCTTGAGAGCTTTGTAAATGTTGACAAATACAGTATTACATTGGCATTTTATATTTTCAAGGCCAAGTCTGCCTAATACCTTGAACTTTGCCCTTTTTTGTCCCTGTAGCATTTGACAACTTTATTGGCTTCCTCTGATATGCAAGTGGTGCTGGCAGTCCTTAACCTTCTATATGTATTTAGCAAAAGATCAAACTATATCACACGTCTTGGATCTGACAAGAGAACGCCACTGTTAACCCGGCTGCAGCATTTGGCAGAGGTAAGTCTTGGGTGGAGAGTGGAAAGGCACAAAAATTAGAGCAGCTGGTTCCTTTTGTCTGGTGTTTTTTGCAGTGTCAAAATAGATTAGAATCCTTATGTTAACTTTAATGACCTAATTGAGTAGAACTACTGGGGCTGACTTAGCTAAGTTCCCAAAAACCTAAATATTCTCAGTTATTAATAAGTAATTTTGAAGGATTTCATGAATCTCTGCTCACAAAGCAGAATCTCTCTCTCAGTTAAAAATGGCAACTCCTCTTCTGGAAGGAAAGTTCAGAATCAGATTCAGCATGAGAAGGGAGTACAGTGCAATAAAAAGATCTGGATTCGAGTCCTGGCCTTGCTTATTAGCTCTGATCATCAGTTTTCTCATCTGGGAATTTAGTATGTCTACCTCTGAGTAGTTTTAGAATAAAATAAAGTGTAGGGTACTTATTGCTGTTATCAGTAATTAGTTTGTGATGGTAGTGATTGTAATCGAAGGCAAAAGCTCTTATATAAAAGCTGAAGTCTACCAAACTATTGTCCTGTGCTCCTAGAGGCAAGTTGAATACATACTTAGGTTTGAGAGGTAGCCATTGCTGGAAAGCTTTCTTGGAAGGAAAGTCATAAGGCTGGCTTTTTCTAAGCTAATTTAAGAGTTACCTTTATTTCTTCCAAGAAAGCTAGATAAGGAGAATGTGGTATGCATACACAATGGAATACTACTCAGCCATAAAAAGAATGAAATTCTGCTATTTGCAGCAACATGGATGAGCTTGGAGAAAATTATATTAAGTGAAATAAGCCCAGCACAGAAAGAGAAATGCCACATGTCCTCACTCATAAGTGGGAGCTAAAAATTAAATAAGTAATAAAGAAAGAAAGATACAACAGTCACAATAATACATTGAACTTCTAAAAGGAGAGAATAGAACTATGGTTACTAGAGGTGGAAAAGGGGAAGGGTTGGGGAGTTTAGCAAGCAATTGGTAAAAGGTCACAGAAAATGATTATGTTTTGTAGCGATGAATATACTAATTATCCTGATTTGATCATCACATATTGTACACAGGTATTAATATTCAACTCTGTACCCACAAATATGTATAATCAATTTTGTTTCAATAAAAAAAGAAGAAAAAGAGTTACCTCACAAATAATATAACTCAAGTCTCAGGCTATTTTTAGGTGCCATGATTAGTTAAAAATCATTTTTGTATGATTGTAAATGTAACATGTATTGTGAAAATTTTAGGACATACAGGGAGTTATAGAGATTATCAGTCACCTATCTATAATTTATCTTGGTGAGGCCTCCTTTAAAATTTGAGAATATTTTCTTTTTGCATTTGCAAATATGAATATAGAGGCATGCAACCTGTTTTCTTAACATACTATACACATTTCCTATGTTAATTGAAAAATGCATGGCAGTTCAACATTGGATCCCCAAGTAATAGTTAAAAGGAAAAAGAAGCCATATCTCAATAGATGCTTCAAAAGCATTTGGTAAAATTCAGCAAATTAATAAAATACTAATGTAAGTCTGAGGAAGCTAGAGTTTGTCTACCAGTAGTCATAATGATGAAGGTGAATATTTCCATTGAATTAGAAAGTAACAAAAATGCCAGATGTTAATTCTGTCATTTAAACATGTAGTGGAGATCCTAGCCAACATAAGAGAAAAGAAATGAGTACATATTAAAAGAGAAATTTTGTTATTATTTGTAGGTTATAGGGTTGAATCTCTTGGTTTCCTGGGGAGACTATAGAATTATTAGAACTAGTAAAAGTAGGGCTGGCCAGTTAGCTCAGTTGGTTAGAGCATGGAGTTGACAACACCAAGGTCAGGGGTTTGGATCCCCATACTGGACAGCCACACACACAAGCACACACATAAAACTAGTAAAAGTACAGTGTGGTAGCCAAGTAAAAGGTCAATATACAGAATCAAATAGCTCCTACATGCATTAGTAATAACCAATTAGAAAATGATTGGTAAAAAAGACCCCATTTACAGTATGAACAAGTATAGTGTCTATAAAATAAGCCATGTTGGGTAAAACTATAAATTTTTTTTTTTTTTTTTTTTTTTTTTTTTTTTTTTTCCTT